>NC_050451.1:92649461-92949461 GCF_903995425.1 Onychomys torridus
AATCATCTCTTGTTTCATGAACAAAAATAAATAAATAAATAAATAAATAAATAAATAAATAAATAAATAAATAAATGGAGGAAAACAGAAAGATAAATACAATGGAAAACAAACTATATATTTTAGACTCTAAGATCTTAAAGGAAATGACAAAAGTAGCTGTACATTTTACAGATGCCAATAAGTACCCTAGTCAGTGATTGTTTCATCTTTATAAAGGAACTTGCTGGCATAATCCTACTATTTGGTTATAAAACATGAACATGGAACCTCTTGCAATAGGTCCCCCAAAACAAGGGGCTAGAATCATATTATACCAGCCAGGGTATTTTTTTTTTCCTTCTCTCATTTTCTAGCTTCTTGGTGGCTATACTTAATTTGTAAAGGTAAAAATGGTCTCACATTCAAGCCTTATTCTAGCAGCCCTGTGAAGTCTTCGACAAATCATTTGCAATTAACGTTAGTCTATTTCTAGTGTTGTAACAATGTCCCTGAGACAACCAATGAAAAGAAGAAGATATCTATCTGGGCTTATGGTTTCAGGGGTTCCAGCCCATGGTTGTTCAGGACTTTGGCACAGCAGGACAACATGGTGAGCAAGGCTCTGTAAGTCCTCAGGAAGTAGAGAGATAGAGAGACGTGGCCAGAGGTCCCCAAATTCTCTTCAAGGACATGCTGCCAAGGACTCTGCTTTCCTCCACCAGCCCCACTCTCTGAAGGTTCTTACCTCTCAGGAGCTGGTGACTGAGCCTTTAGAATCTGTGTCATTGAAGATTCAAACCACAGTGGGGGCAGAGACATTATCTTTCTTTCTAATCAATTTCTGTTGGATATAATGTCATAATGGACAGTATATTTGGGAGAAAAGTAGGCTAACCCACTAATATTATTGAGGCAAAGATGTAAGTACTTAGGTGTAAATCTCTAAGTTAGCTTTTGTTAACTGAATGGATCTTTATAACCTTAGTAAAAGATGGCTACATCATGATGAGGTCACAAGCCAAGAAACAATAATTACTTGCATGCCTATGCACAGTTAGATACAAGTTACATACACATACATACAGTTGAAGCTAGCTTACATTTACGCATAGAGTTAAATCCAAGCCACACACATGTCCACCTACACACATACATATGTATCTCCATTTTTAATATAAACAGTTTACAGTGAAGAATCATCAGCTAGTTTTAAAATGAAAACCAGCCAGAATTAGCTTTTAAATTCAGTGTTTGCAGGTATAAGAAACCACAACAAACATAGTCCACATCCTCATCTGGCCTTCTACAAACTTCCATGCACACTCAGTCCATTCCTTTGATTCCTCAGATATTTCATTATTATAGTAAATATTTCATTATTTCTCTCTTATTTTTTAAACACAGAAACTCTTACCAAAACCTTTCTTATGATTCCTCTCAATAGTCTAGAATATATTGTAAAAGCTACAATAGTTTAAACAAAACAGAATTACATGCATATACCATAACAAGAATAACTCTAAATTTGCATCAACACTGTACTGGCATGAAGCATCGATTGGATCTGAATGATCAAAGCAGCCCTGGCTACAACATTATAACATAGCTACTGTAGCTTAGCAACCATAGGCAGTGGCATTCCATTCTGCCCTTGGAGCCAAACCTTGGTCAGGTTTGGCGGGCAGCCCCAGGGCAGGTCTTGGGAGCCCCACCCATCAGCATGGGAGAGGAAGGGGACAGCTAGAAGCATGGACTCAAAAGATTGTTGTTAACCCCAGATTCTCAAGTGCATGACAGCGGCAGACTGGAAGAGACACCATGTCCTGGCTTGGCCCCTTCAGGGCTTTGACCAAGTCCCACAGTGTACCTGGGTCAGGCATGCTCTGAGCTACATAAGGCCCCACCTACTACCCCACACCATGCTGCAAAGTCTCTACCCTGAAGATCCCCAAGCAGGGGCCTGACCTTGAACCTACTGTGTCCTGGCTCTGTGGTGCTCATGGTCCACCCTAGTGCCTGGCCACACCAAGTCCACATGGTAGCCCCTGGGCCACTCCAGCTGCTGCCCATGCCATGTCACAAAGTCTCCATCCTGCGGCTCCCTGTGAAGAGGGGTGTGCGGCCTTGAACCTGCCCTGTTTGGCTGTAGTACTCAGGGTCTGCCCTAGCTTCTGGCTGCTCAACAGTGCCCTGAGTCCCCATAGCAGCCCCTGGGCTGCCCAGCGGCCACCTACCTGACTCAATGCACCACAACAGTGTGCTTCCCCTGCCTGCCTGCTACTGTTGTACTCCTGGTCAGAAGGCAAGGAAGCAATGGAGGAGTACTCTTAGTCTGTCCCAGTGCAACCAAAGGGGCTCTCTGTCCCTTCTACTGGCCATCGGGCCCCAAAGGCTGCCCACAGGAGTCACAATGCACACACAAGCCCAGGCATAAAACACACATACATGTGGCCACATTTCTCACACATTCATATAGGCAGGACATTCCAACAGAAAGGCAAACAATTTTCCGAGGGAAACAGTGTCAGCTGACCACAAACAGATGTGGGGCCCTCTGTCCTCAATCAGATATGGGGTGTCTCCACCCCACTACAGATAAATAGATGTGGGGTTCTCCACCCCCTCTACCAGGGACCACTAAATGTCTTCCAGGCCTTTGTGACCACCGTCCTCTGGTGCATCTGCCCTTAACCATTCCTGATCACAATCACTGACTTAGGTATGCCACAGAAACAAAACTGAACACAGACAGACAGGACAGACAGACACTTAGACATACACTTACTGGCTGGTCAGGGACCCTCCGGTCCAGAGTCCGTGGGGGTGGTGGGGATTCCCGGCCAATGCATCAAATGTACCCATGTCTCAAAACCCCCAGAGACCACCAAGGAGCTGGTTTCTGATGCAAGCACACAAGGGTCTTTTTATTATCAGGTTCAAACCTGGATCATTACCCGGTGGATGGAGGGAAATGCAGCTGCAGCCCCGGGCTCAGGAGTAGGAGGGATTTTAAAGGGAAAAAAAAACCACAAGCCAGGAATTACATGCCCTGGCATTTTTGGATTGGGTAGAAGGGATATGGGGCTAGGTGATTTTTTTGAAACTATTGGTCTAGACTTTCAGCATGAAACCACATTTGAAACTATTGGGATAGACATATGGTGTGGAACCACAACCTGCTGACAGGATATCTGGTTATCTGCAAGGGCCATAAACTGCCAATAGGATGTCTGCAGGAGCATCTGGATCTTGTTAAACTTTACTGCCTATTTCTTAATTGGCCACTTCTAGAGTATCTGAATTATCATGGCACATTCCTGAGATTCTTCCTGGAACTGAGTACAGGCCCCAGTTACCAGGTGTTTTAAGATGGTTAAGTCTTCCCTAAGATGGAGTCTATAAAGTCAAGTCTAGGCCTTCATATTGCCTTCACAGCATCGATTTCCAAAGGAAAATTAAGTCTTCCTGAGCATACTGCAGAAAGAATGGGACTTTCTGGGCCTACATACACTATCATGGTGAAGTAGCTTTATGTTCCCACAATGCCAAAAGTTGATTTGTCACCAGAAGACCATAATTTTATAACCCTCATATATTGCTCCACTTCCCCAAATCTAACAGATGGAGAGGAATATCTCCATTTCTTATTGTCCCCTAAGAGCTCATTGGGCTAGCATCAAGAGGTCCGGGGTAGAAAAAGGCATTTAGGGCTTATTCACCTTTGAATTTCTGTATACTCCGCAGATTTTTCCAAACTTGCCCCATGAAATTTTATTTTGCATATCAATGCCTTCCAAGATGCATTTCTATTCTTTATAGTAGTTTTACATGATAGTCTTTGGAAATGACTTTTAAGGTCAACATCCATTTTTAAATAGAGCAAATTAAAAGTTTGGCTAACTGTATCTCAAAGAACATCATTCCCAAAAAATCTTAAGGTAAAAGAAATCTTTAGACAAATAATTAGGTTAAATGACTCTTGTTATTATGTCTATATAGCATGCATTAATATACTGAAGCTCTGAGCCATCATGTAGAAAGGTAGTCATTACACTGTATTTAAACTAAACTTTCCTTAACATTTAACATCAGTGGGGCACTTAGCATGCTGGGTAACTACTTTTCTGAGTCATTCCTTTGGTAAAGTCCATCTGTATTACTATGAAAATTAAAGTAACTGATATCTCAGATGGAGGATGTCAAAGTAAGAGTCAGAAAGTGATGTCAATAAATATAGCCATCACACATGTTAACCCCACTTAATGGCCCATTTACCATCTGTTCAGAAGAAATTACCACAATCTAAAGTATTATTCCTACTTTTATAGCCAGTGAAAGCTGTTTCTGAGGTTATTTAGTTGGGTAGGTTGACATCATTTACTATATTCCAAGTTGTACTCAGTCTTACTTGTAGAGGGCATGAGCTTACAGATGGCACTAGAGAAAACAGAATTGTTAAACACACAGGCCTTTTTCCTCAATGGAAGGAATTGGCACCTGTTTTCCACCCGGAAAGCTGTGAATGGATGTGTTAGTACCTTGGGATCTTTGCTATCCTGTAAAGTCCCCCAAAATCCTAAGCATTGTCTCTCAGTCATTAGAACCTACCCAAATGCTGATTACAAATCCCTCTTCCCTAGGCCCAGACTCCAGAGCAGTTTCTCAGTCAATAAAACCCATTCTTATTCTTATTACAAATCCTCCCTCCCTAGACCCAGATTCCTGAGTACTGTTTCTCAGTCAATAGAACCTATTCTTGTGAAAAGGGTCACAGGTGCTTTGCTAAAGAAATGTATTTTGCAAAAAGTTTATGTGTAGCAGTGTGGTGATATATTATATTGTGTATCCTAATGAATTTATCTGGAGTCAGAGGACAGAACAGCCACTAGATAGACATAGAGGCCAGAAAATAACATCACACACACCTTTAATCCTAGCATTCTGGAGGCAGAGATCCATCCAGATCTCTGTGAGTTTAAAGCCACACTGGAAACAGCCAGGCACGGTGACTCACACTTTTAATCCCAGGAAGTGATGGCAGGAGGCAGAAAGGTATATAAGGCATGAGGACTGGGTCTAGAGCCTGGTTAAGCTTTTAGGCTTTCAAGCAGCAGTTCAGCTAAGATCCATTCAGATGAGGACACAGAGGCTTCCAGTCTGAGGAAACAGCATCAGCTGAGGAACTGGTGAGGTGGGGAAGCTGTGGCTGGTTCTGTTTCTCTGATCTTCCAACATTCACCCCATACCTGGCCCAGGTTTGTTTTTATTAATAAGACCTTTTAAGATTCGTGTTACAGCAGTGCCTAAAGCTTTGTTGTGATAACTGTCACAAGGAAATTTTTCCCAAAATTTTTATCGTGTTTAAATGTGTAAAGAAAAATAAACCTCTTGATCAGACTTCAGAAGTTTTGACCCAGCATCATCTAAGTCATGTTGACCTAAGTTTTATTTTTCCTCACACCTGGATTGTTTCCCTGCCAGCTGTGAAGCTTGCCGGGACCTCTGTACACACTCCAGGCTTTGAGATGTAAAAATGCAAGCCAATCAATGAGACCAAATATTATTTTTATGAGCATTCAAGACCCTCTAGCCAAGAAGACTCATCCAGTGAATGATTTGTAAGCAGCCACACCTTTCATGCACCATGTACCCAGCAGTACAAGATATGTTGTCTACGAAAATGTAGACTTTTAGTCTTTCATTGCCCTGAAAGGCTAATCAGAACACAACTTTTATATTCTATGAGACTGAATTTTGTTTCTTTTTCAGGGCTACCTTGCTTAGAGAAATTGGACAATTTATCACACAATGGCCTGGAGCAAATTTAGTATGTGCAAGTGATTAGTTTGTCTCTTCCCCAAGCAGCGTTGATATGATTTGCTAAGAGAGGCTGCAGAAGGGAAGGTCGCTTATAACACACATTCTCTAGGGAACTGTAATGAGCACTTGACCCTTCCCACTGTAGGCTGATGTGTCGTATCCGACTCTGGTTTCTTGAGATGTAATTTCTACGTGATGATATTTTAAATCTATGTGAGATGTGTTGTTCTATCAAGTTTTTTTTAGTCCAATATTATCATAGCATGAATGGAAGGTACCAGTTGATTTAACTGAAGATAATTTCACCATTTCCAGCTATCCGCAAGGTGAAGAGAAAGTATAGTATTGACAACATTGGTTAAATTAATAACCAAGTAGTATAAACCTTATCTTCATCCTGTACTTAACTGGCTTCCATCTGTCCCCCCACCTTGCCCATTTGCATGGGGTCATAGAAACCAAGTCAACATTTTTTGGTATGTCACTTGGTATATTATCTCAGGCATATTTTATAGCTCTCTTGCCTGCCAACTAGTGATTTTTAGTGCACTGCTATCAAAAACTCTGTGAAAGATATAAAGACCATTTCAGGTGAAATGTTAGGTTCAGCAATCCACGAACCGACGAGAACCAGAACCAATCATCTAAACTGTCAAATTGGCCAATTCGTTCTGCTGCTTAATTTAAAATGTTACTTGTTTATCCCTTGTTAACTCAGTTTATAATCGTATACTCCATAAGAAAAGGTAAACTTGGTAGACCTTTTTGAATTACATTCAAATCAAGGTATAGATGGATTGCTAAACAGTCTTATTAAATAAAAACCTGGAGCCAGATATCATAGTTGAAACCTGAGAGATCAGAGGAATATGAAAAGCCACAAGCTAACCTCATCTCGCCAACTTCGCAGCTTCCAAAGAGACCTACTTCCTGTCTACCCATGCCTATCTGCCTTTCTGTTCTGCTATATCATTTTCTCTCTCTGTTCAGCTATATCACTTCTTCTTCTTGCCCAGCTCTGTCACTTCCTATCTTTCTGTATAGACCTCCAGACCTCTCTGGTTAGCGCTGGAATTAAAGGCATGTGTCACGCACTTAGCTCTGTTCCCAGTGTGGCTTTGAACTCACAGAGATCCAGACAGATTCCTGCCTTCCAAATAATAAGATTAAAGGTGTGTGCTACCATTGCCTGACTCCTATGTTTACTGTAGTGGGTGGCTTTTTTCTCTAATCCTCAGATAAATTTTATTGGGGGACATAATACATCACCACATCAAGGTATTACCCAAGTAGATCATTCCCCTAAGAGAGGCAGAAAAAATAAAGGACACTATGGAGGCTGGAGGAAGATGGGATATCTCTCTTGATTCCACTGTACGCTAATAATTATAAAATTGGCTGGGGAGGGCTCTTTGCTCCATAATGATGTAGGTGGTGAGGGAAGAAAGACTACAGGAAGAGTCCAAGTAGGTAAAAGAAAAGTCCCTACAGTCCAAAAGGAGTGTCACCACTTCTTATTGCCCACACTGCTGCATGCCACAAAACAAGTACATTTTCCTCACACTCACGATGTGAACCTCAGAGCTACGGAAGAATAACATACAGACAACAGGACATGGGGGTAGAAAAACAGCCATAGACATTGAAAATGAAATATCTCATCGTCACAACCAAAAGTCCACGGCAGTATATACAGAAGTGGATACATGATAGGTCTCTCTCTCTCTCTCTCTCTCTCTCTCTCTCTCTCTCTCTCTCTCTCTCTCTCTCAACATAAAACTTATTTTGAAACCATCAGTTTAGAAAGAAGAGGTTTTTAGCTTTCCAGGACCTACTAAATTAATGAACCAGGCCAATTTATGATCTTCTATGTGTTGCTGAAAGAAAAAAAATTCTCCCTGCAGGTAAACTGTCTATCTGGAGTCAGAGATATTAGAAGCAATTTCATGAGCAGGATCATTAATTATGACCTATGAAATTTTAATAGTTGCCTTCTTCAGAGCTCTTATAGGAGCTGAGATCAAAGTGGCTCCATCGCACTGATGCTAACTCGGTTATCAGGGCGTCTTGAGAGCGTGGGAGGGTTTAGAATCTCCATGTATGTTTTTATTCCATTTGCTGGTGATGTGTTAAAGACATCATGTGCATAGCACAAATGTACAAACCCATGTACCTGGGAGTTGGTCTGGGTGTACATTCAGCTTCCTCTAAATCTCACTTACCCAATCCCAATGATACACACCTCTTATATTTTATATAGCTATGTGGCTAAGGGTGCCACTTTTCTTTCTTAATTATAATTTAGAGAAGGCCTGGTATAGTTGGGAGATAAATCGATGTGAACTGACCTACATTTATCCCAGGTCTATAATATAACAGAAGCATGCCCTGGGGCAACAGACTTAAGTGGTCTGGACCTTGGTGTCTTATTCATGTGAGATGCTGGTGTGGTGTGAGGGCTAATTGGAAAACAGGGCTACACCCTTGCTCACACTTGCCTTTCATGTCTAAAGTTCTGTGGACAAATATTTCCTTAGAAAATGGAGATGTTCATAGTGCCTACCCCTTGAGCTTGCTGTGAACACAGAATAGGAATATCCTTGCAAAGAAAAGTACCAGAACACACTACATGTATATTTCTCTCTTATTATTCATGATATTTCTGGGAATAAATAGAGTTCAGGGAAAAGAAGGGAAGGAGAGAGGGGAAGAGGAGGAGGGAGTCTTGAATTCTTATCTCATGATTCTGACAAAATTCATTGACAGGACTTAAGAGAGAAATTGAAACCATAGAACTGATTTGACCAGACCTTTATATGACTGGGATCATAAAAAAAATCAGCAAATGGGCTGACATAATACATGTGATCAGAAATTATGTCATTGCCTGTGCTGCTGCTGAGTCTCCTTTGGAAATGGCACATCTCCTTCTTGGACCCAGAACAATTTTTCTATGCCTTTAAATTTTGTTACATGTCTTTAAACTCTTATAAGTTTCTGTCAAAATCCTTTATCTGTTTCATTAAAATTATTTCCATTGTTTTAAATATTTTTATTTTATAATTAATTTAATTTTATATATCAGCCATGGATTCCCCTGTCCTCCCTCCTCCCACTGCCAGTCTTCCCCCCAATGCACCCCTATTTCCATCTCCTCCAAGGCAAGGTCTCCCATGGGGAATCAGCCCAGCCTGGTAGATTCAGTTGAGGCAGGTCCAGTCCCCTCCTTCCTACACCAAGGCTCAGCAAAGTGACTCAGCATTGGCCCTAGGCTCCAAACAGCCAGCTCATGCACTAAGGACAGGTCCCGTGTGCCTGGGGTCCTCCTAAACTGTCTCACTTATCCAGAGGGCCTAGTGTAGCAGGACTCTTAAAAGGTCTTATTAATAAAAATCAAACCCGGAACTGGGTATTGGGGTAAATGCTGGAAGAGAAGCAGAACAAGCCACAGCTTTCTCACCTCATCAATTCCTCGGCTGATCCTATTTCCTCAAACTGGAAGCCTCTGTGTCCTTATCAGAATGGGTCTCAGCTGAACTGCTGCTCAAAAGCCTGAAAGCTTAACCAGTTCTAGTTCCTGGTCCTCACGCCTTATATACCTTTCTGCCTCCTGTCATCACTTCCTGGGATTAAAGGCTCACTTCCTGGGATTAAAGGCTCACATGCCTGGATGTTTCCAGTGTGGCTTTAAACTCACAGAGATGTGAATGGATCTCTGCCTCCAGAAGGCTAGGATAAAAGGCGTGTGCTACCACTACCTAACCTCTATGTTTAATATTATGGCTGTTCTGTTCTCTGACCCCAGATAAGATATTAGGGTGCACAATACTTTGGGGAATACAATATCACCACAGCCTGGTCCAGTTCCATGGGGGCTCCTCAGCTATTGGTTCACAGTTTATGTGTTTCCACTAGTTTGGCTATTTGTCCCTGTGCTTTTTCCAATCATGGTCTCAATATCTCCTGCTCATATAATCCCTCCTCTCTCTCTCACTGATTGGACTCCTGGAGCTCTACCTGGGGCTTGGCCATGGATCTCTGCATCTGCTTCCATCAGTCACTGGATGAGAGTTCTACCACGACAGTTAGGGTGTTCGGCCATCAGATCACCAGAGTAGGTCAGTTCTGGCTTTCTCTTGACCATTGCCAGTGGTCTATTTTGGAGGTATCCGTGGATTTCTGGGGACCTCTCTAGCTCTTTGCTTCTTCCTATTCCAATGGGGTCTTCATTTATTGTGATATCTCTTTCCTTGTTCTCCCACCCTGTTCCTGATCCAGCTGGGATCTCCTGCTCCCCTAAGCTCTCTTTCCCCTGACCCTTGCCCTCCATTACCCCCTCTCATGTCCAATTTGCTCATGTAGATCTCATCCATTTCTCTGTCATTGGGTGGTCCCTGTGTCTTCTTAGGGTCCTCTTTACTAGGTAGCCTCCCTGGAGTTGTGAGTTGCAGTCTGGTTATCCTTTGCTTTACATCTAGTATCCACTTATGAGTGAGTACATACCATGTTTGTCTTTCTGAGTCTGGGTTACCTCATTCAGGATGATTTTTTTTTTTTTTAGTTCCATTCATTTGCCTGCAAACCTCATCTATGTTCATAGCAGCATTATATGTAATTGCCAGAACCTGGAAACAACCTAGATGCCCTTCAACTGAAGAATGCATAAATAAAATGTGGTACATATACATAATGGAGTACTTACTACTCAGCAGAGAAAAACCATTATATTTATATCTTCATTACCTCTGAGAATTCATACATTCATCACTGCAATTTTGTCCTATTCAGCCCCAACACTTCTTCCTGCAACACTTCCCAGATCCATCCTTACCTTATGTAGGCTCTCCCTTACCATCAAGCAGGATTTCACAAAACAGTAAGTTGAAGAAGAGTTATTCCACCTGTGAATCTTTCACTCCTTCTCCACCTCATCAAAATCACCACTACCAAGCCTTAAGTGTCCTTACCTGGAGCTCGCCTTCCTGTCTGCAGTGCTAACGAACACTTCAAAATTCTCTTTTATACATTTCTCCTCTCTGCAACTTCTCTTGATTGACATTATCACACCTTGACCACCACAATTTTTTTCCTCTGGTGATGCTATTTTATGGCCTTCCTCTATCTTCACATCTGAGACATAAACTCCATAGAAAATGGGATATTAAATAAATGACAAGTAGTATCATTCTGTGATTTCTTGGATGATTGGATTAAAGGATGTTCAGGGGTGGCATTTCATAGTGATGGAAATTTTGGTGTAAAAGCAAAATTGTCTGTGACTTGCTCAAGCTATTGAATGATATACACAAAATTGTGCACATAAAACTGCTTGTTTATATTCATGCATTAGACAGTGTGATTGAGCAATATTCATTTATTACTAATTTTAGTTTCTAATATGATACTCAACTTATTTACACAGCTTTTGTGGTAGGTGCAATTTTTTTGGAATTTAGACATAACAGAAGAAAATAGAGAAAGGAAGGAAGAAAAAGAGAGGGGGAAAGGAAGGAAGGAAGGAAGGAAGGAAGGAAGGAAGGAAGGAAGGAAGGAAGGAGAAAAATTTATGCCATGTGTCATGGCTCTTTAATCTCAGAATTTGTGAGCCAGAGGCAAGAAGATCACAAATTTTCAGCTATTCTGGTTTATCCTCCCAGCCCAAGCTAAGTAAAATCACTTTTAAAGAGTGAAGTTCTGAAAAAAGGACTCAGTGGTGGAATACTTGCCTAGTACACACAAAGCCTTGACTTTGATCTACAGCATCAGCGAACAAGGGCGTGGGGAGTATGATTTCTATAGTCCAACCCCATGCCTACTTTGAGCCCCATTCTATCTGGTAGCAAAGTGCTTAATTTTCTGAAATGTCAGGACTATTCCTCTGTCTTCCCACAGTTGATTCAAGATCTAGGGGATCATCATTTAAGCTCCATGGAGAGAAGGCAAGAGAGCAATTCTGTAGTTTTGAACTGACATTAGACCTGTTGCTACCCTCTACTGTATCCAAGTTCTTCTTGGCCCCCAGCTACAGTCAGTGCACCCAGCCTTTGCCCTAGGGCCATTGGTTCTTTGTTAGGATTGCCTTATACGACATGGGTCTTTCAAGTGTTGAAGGTTAATTGTCTATCTGAAATATACTTTTGTATACCTAGAAAACCTAGCATGACTATAAATTTGACTATTATGGATGACTATTAATCTGTATTTCTTAATTATATATTATATTTTTAATTGAGCTGCATAAACACATTATATTAAACAAGAGTAGAAGTTCCTATACAATATAACAAAATTAACTTTAAATTTGTATCAATAAACTAAAATCCATACCAATGTAACTATTCTGGATTAACAGTTGTTTCCAGATTAAAGTAGACTCAGTAATCTAACCTTTTTCCATCATTTCTTTTCCTTTTTTTTTTTTTTTCCTTTTTTTTTTTTGAGACAGTTTCTTCTCTGTGTAGTTTTGGTGCCTGTCCTGGATCTTGCTCTGTATACCAGGGTGGCCTTGAACTTACAGAAATCTACCTGGCTCTGCCTCCCAAGTCCGGGGAATAAAGGCATAAGCCACAACCACCTGGCCTTTTCCCCATCATTTCTATATCATATCCCCTTTTCTTCTTTTAGAAGACCAATAACAATTTGTAACCAAATTCTCTTAAATGAAAATAAACATTTATAACCAGTATTTGGGGAATGTGCGTGTAGTTTTGTAGACTACTTCCTATTGATTAGTGGGTGCTGGTAATCTTTGAGGGACCCTGAGAAAATTAGGACAATTGTTAAGTCTTGACTGAAGTCTTTTGTGTAGTCTGGAAGCTGTTTGGGATGCAGAACTCAGAGGAAACTGGAACTGTTCCTCTGTCTCCCCACAGTTCACTCAGTATATAAGATCAGGTTTTAAAATCTCTTGTAGACTACTGCATTCACTATTAAAATTCAGGAAACTTTACCTCAATAGTTTATAACTCACTGTTATTTTTCTTGACACTGTGCCTGTTATATTTGCTACCTGCAATGAAGGAATGGATCTGAAGCTAAAATGATGTTCTACATATGGGTTGTATAGGAGGTTAAAAAGGAACAGATATTTTCTAAAACCTATTCATCTATATACTTGACATACATTCACTTTACATACAAATTTTACCTTAAACAAATAAAAGCCTCACATATGTTTCACACACACACACACACACACACACACACACACACACACACACACGCTGAGAGACATGGGGGGAGGAAAGAATATTATTTTTAAAATAATATCCCTGTTCAAAATGTCAAATCCACTTTCCTGCTTTCTGGATAAGTCAACTCTAAGCGCACTATAAACATTGGATTGTACATTTTCCAAGTTGAGAACTGTTTCCTTATAAAATTTTTAAATCTTGATTTTTTGTTTGTTTGTTTGCTTGTTTTGTTTTTCGAGACAGGGTTTCTCTGTGTACCTTTGCGCCTTTCCTGAAACTCGCATTGGAGACCAGGCTGGCCTGGAACTCACAGAGATCTGCCTGGCTCTGCCTCCTGAGTGCTGATATTAAAGGTGTGCACCACCACCACCCGGCAATTCTTGATTTTTTTTAAGAGGGGGGAGATTTATTTTCTCGTGGTCAGAGGATTCAGTCCACTGTGGCAGCCAGAACAGAGCCAGGAAAATGACAAAGGGAAGTTCCAGGGCTCTGATTCCTTTTTAAAAATATATTCTTCGTCATTTTCAGTCGTGGATATAACACATTCTGGTCACACTCATCTCCATACCTTTTCTATCCTGCATTTACAATACCAACCGCCTCCTCTAACCAAGTCTCCGAACCCCACTTGGGTCTTTTTGTTTTGTTTGCTTTGTGACCCACTAGGTTTAAGCAGGGAGAGCTGTGCACTACAGCGTAACTAACGCACCAGTGGCTCCATCACTGACCACAGTGACCTCCTCCTTCACCTATAGCTCCCCAAGCTGGGTAAGACACCATGATGGGCTCTGACTCTTGACTTTTTGAAACTTTAGTGCTAAATCACACTCTGTCTCCTCATTATTTCTTTTCCACAACTTAGAGATTTGATTAGTTTATGTTAGCGGCTTTCTGCTCTGTCTGTGAAATACGTGTTGCTGTAGTTCATTCCATAGGCATTTGTGCTGAGCTCGATGAATAATAGTACACTCTGGAGACTACTGAAGTATTCTAAATGCAATAATTAAGATCTTTGGACTAGAGAAGAAAATGCTTAGACGAAAGTGTCCCCCTGCACAATCCACAGAGTATCAGTGCTCAGTCTTCTATGGTAATGGCTGTTCTTCATGTTCATAGCTTTTTTCTTATCAAAACTTGTGCAAACTACTCTCCTATTAAATATTTTATGCCTTCAAGCAACTACTCAAGACATGCAAAACAAAAATAATAAAAGTAAATAAAATAGGATCAATTGGGGGTTTGGTAGAGATGAGGTGGTTGAACATGCATTTGTGTCCTCTATGGAAAATTTTAGGTCTTTACTGTAATTTTAACTCTACAATTTTGTGTTGAGGAAAACAGATCAAAATGTTGTAACTGGAAATATTCTTTTCCGTTTTCTGCATATGATTTTTTGAATTCTCGCTGCATATATGTTCTGTATAAGACAGATACCTGTCTGCAAAGGAATCACACACCCTCATTTTCTGTCTTCCTGTCCTCTTGCCTCCTTCACAACAACACTGGTTGCCAGTACTAGTCAGTTTCCAGGGAGCTAGAGAACTAGAGAATGTGGGAAGTAGACAGACAGACAGGCATGGCTGAGTTGTCAAAATCGACTTCAAAAATGGAAAAAAACAGGTAACATGAAGATTGTCGATGAAATCATTTAATAAACAGACAAACAGATGTTATATTTTATTTCTATCTACTAAAACACAGTTTTCCTACCAAACAACTTCACAGTTGATATCTTTGGTGATTCAAAGTCCCCAGTGAATCCCAGGGGATATTTGAGGTCCATGAAGTATATGTAGACTTGTCACTGATACATAAAGTATTTTTTCTTTTACAAATTTCAACTCAAAATCATACTTTAGGATCTACAGATGATGAATTGAGTGACTCCCATTTAATTTAAACTATAAGTTGGAAAAATTGACTCATATAATAGAATATATTGTTATGAGTAACTACAGGGAGCAATGCTTATAGTTGCTGCTACATTTTTATATGGAGACTCTAAGATGATTGGAATGAACTAAAGCAAAATCAATATATGTTCAATATATATTTTTAGCCTTATATATAATAATGTGAAAATAAGGTTAAGATTTTGAACCTCTGTAGTGTTTTATTCATGGTGATTAAAGAGTTGAAGCACATTTTATTTGTCCACATAAAATGAGAATTTATCTGTGTCAGAAACACATTGTCATTTTGAAAAATCCTGAAATATTTCCCAAGTAGTTTTGAACTATTCTCAATTCGAAGTTGAGGCAATAACAGAGTTAATCATCAGTCTAGTCTTATATCTAATCCATATAGTTACATTCCAGATATGAGAAGTCATCATTGATTTTCATATTGTATTTATAAAAATGCAGATGAAATAGTCACCACATGATAAATCACAATTCTTCCTCTTTTATAATACATTAGATACCTGGCTTTAAAAGCAGCGTGTTTGATATGATGGACCCTCAAGATGGAGAAAAAAATTTTAAAGCTTCCAACTTATTTAAGTTAATTTCAAGTCACTTAAAAAAACCAGTAATTTGATAAATTAGGATATACACAGAAATATTAGAATTTATTATCCCACCTATCATTATTAGCATGCATTTCTTCTGTGTGAGATTTTATCGTGAGGCGTATATATTATGGCTTCCCTCATTCTTTGAAGATCTGTGATATCTGAAGTCTTTTTCAGGTACATGTTTGTTTTTTAATAAAAACCATAGGTTTGATAGCCAAGAATACTCTGAAAACAGAACTTTTAGAAGAAAGAAGAAATAAAAAGTGACTGACTAGATGAACCACATCATCACATGTTCCTTTTCAGATTAACTAAATTGTGGTTATTCCGAGGTATTCCCAAAGACACCTAAAGAGAAATTGAATAGGGTCTGCATGGCCAGCGCAGTATCAAGTAGCTACAGCAAAGAAATGGAAAAGGCCATTTAAAGTTTCCATACACTAATAGGTCTGTTGGGCTCTGAATTAGCTTGCACCTCTCACTGAGAAAGAACTAGGCATCATTGTGAACAGCTCAATTAAGATGGTTGCTTAGATCCACAGCCAAGCACCAGGCCAAGCTCCAGGAGTTCAATCGAAGAGAGAGAAGAGGGATTCTATGAGCAAGGGGCATCAAGATTATGATGGGGAAACCTGCAGAGACAACCAAACCAAGCTAGTGGGAACTCATGAAATTTAGACCAACAGCTGTGGAGCCTCCATAGGACTCGACTAGACCTCTGCATAAGCAAGACAGTTGTGTAGCTTGCTCTGCTGAAGGAGCCCCCTGGCAGTAGGATCAGGACCCATGCCTGGTGCATGAGCTGGTTTTATGGAGCCCTCCACCTATGGTGGGACACCTTGCACAGCCTCAGTGCAGGGGAAGGGGCTTGGACCTGCCTCAGCTGAATGTACCAGCCTCTGCTGACTCCCCATGGGGGGGGGCCTTACCTTGTTAGAGAAGGGAATAGGGGATGGGTTGGGAGGGAAGGCTGGGGGGCAGAAGGAGGGAAGAGAGGGGGATCTGTAGTTGATATGTAAAATGAATAAAAAATTTCTTAATAAAAAAGTAAATAAAATAAAAATAAAATAAACATGTCTGCTCAGTGGGGTAACATTGGACCAAAAAGCAAATAGACTGCTCGGATGAATTAATAAAGGAAGAGATAATATGAAAATACTGTGATGATCTTCTTACACAAACCTTGAAGAGTACAGTCCTGTTCCAATGCTTTCTGCCTAAATTTAGACTAATAAATTGTTGTTGTTGTTGTTGTTGTTGTTGTTGTTGTTGTTTTTCCCAACCTGGATGATTTGATTTATTTCCAAAACAACTCTTTGGATGTAGCTTCCCTGAAACCCTGTGCAATAACTAGGTACTTTTCAACAACTGAATCATCACTCTTGGCACATCTGTTCAGCGGCTGGTACCCTTGGGTGGGATCTGTTCAACGGTTTCCTCTTGACTCGCTCAATCAAGCCTGTTGCCTGTCTGTAGAATGGAAGTGGGCAAGAGGAAGATGTGGAGGCACACCAAAGCCTCACGTCCCAGGAGCAGCATTCTTATAAACCTTTCATGGATTTATAATCCTGTCCTGGAGATGTGTTCAAAAAGCTTTCAGATGCACTGAAACTTCCCCCATTTAATAAAAAATGTATTTTCCCACAGTAAAATATAGAAAACTCATTTCATTTCAGTCACACGTTGGCTCTCCGACAGCCCTTACCTCACAGCAGAGAGAGAAGAACACGGATCACTGTCTAAGGCAAGCCCTGCCAGCATCCCCTAAGCTACTTCCTATGTGAGAGGAGTTGCTTCCCTTTCCAAAACAAACCTAAACGGAATGAAACGAAAGCAGGTCAGACCCCAACCATGAGCCGAACAAGGCCAACACCGATACACACAATAAACTGTGTGAAGGAAAGCCCACAAAGCCACAACCCCAAAAGAGAGTGAGTGGTCCTTCCCAGGGAAGAGCCCGCCGGCCGGATGGTTGCCCATTGTCAAACCATCAGCGCTGAAGACAGACACCCAAGTAACAGTGACACCCAAGTGAGGTCAACAGGTTATATTTTAGGAATAAATACGTATATATGAATGCATATATTCATGCAATAGCAATTAGTAAAAAAGGAGGCCATGAATTTGAAAGAGAGCAGGGAGGGGTGCCTGGGAGGGTTTGGAGGGAGGAAAGGCAAGGGAGAAATGTCCTAATAAAAGATAATCTCAAAACTAATTAATAAATAATAAAAAGAAGACAGGTGAGTCATACAATTGAGGTGCAGTTGGATTTTTAAGCAGTTCTCACAAGGCTGGCACATGGCGATATGGCTGCACATATACTCATGTTCTCAGTGTGCTTCTGTGCACGCTTAGCTTTGTGCTGTCTGTTAATGATGGTCTCTCCCAACACAGAAGTTAAGAAATCATTTTCTACAGGAAATGTGGAAAGTAATGCATTGAAATTGTGTCAAATAAAACTGTCACACACTTCCCTATCAGTTTATATGCTGTGCTAGGAGCATTATTCACTCGAGCCTCTACAGCCTGCCACAAGACCCTCAAGAAGCCCAAGGAACTTAAAACCAAAAATCAAACAAGCCATGGCCCAGGAATCCTAGAAAAGTTACAGAATCTGATTCTTCCTTTGTACTTTTTCAGCATCCAGGAAGAGGTTCTGAGCAGCCCCATCACTGTTTAGTCCATTACACCTTCCCTATTCAAATTACCTGGTCCTGACTCACAGAAGACAGTGTCTGGTGCCTTTTGTAGAGCTTTGGTATTTCATGACTAGCAAAAGTATTGTTTAGTATTTCACTAAAGTCCAGTCTGTGGTAGATCAGGAGATTAAAAACAAATAAATACAGAACATTCCCTCCACCCCAGGTGCTTTGAATGCTGAGATGTGAAGCTACTGAAGGTCCCCTTGAAGAGCTGATTAGCATTACAGTCAGGGTATCTTGCACTTTATGATTCCTCTCAGAAGCTCCAGGTTAGGGAGGAAATAAGCAAATCCACGTGAAATCCAAGCACAACCACATGGGAAATGCTGGATTTACCTTTCCACTTCCAACATAGTCCTGTGTTTCAACTGCCTATTTGGCTCCAGCAGTCATCAGTTCTTAAGACTGAGGAGAGCACCTGGGAGAGCAAAGGGCAAAAGCCCAAATCCACCAGGGGGCTGTCTTCCTCTCAAGTTGGGGATAAAATCTTTGTATCCTTTTTGTGTTCTTTGTTTGATCTGGTTTATTTCTGATTGCTTATTAACTTGTAGGGCTATCTGTTGCATTTACTTATCAGTAAAAAAATATGATGGGAAGGCTCTGTAATATAGATATATACCCATATCTATATTTTTGTTAGTTATTTAAGATTAACAAATACATCCATAGGCATGTAAACAGAAAGAAGTAATTAGATGTCATAGAGATTTGAAGAACAAATAAGATACTTCATTGTTATTTCACTTCAAAGGAGGGAGACTCGGCAGGCTATTGGCAGATGTCAAACAGTTCACCTTCGTTTTGGATCAGGGCTTGCCAAAAATGTGAATGCAGACTTGGTTTTAAGTGTGGTCCTCCAAAGCCTATCAATAAAGGAAATGCAAAACCGCATTGATTTCACTGCTGCCCAAGTGCCCAGGCTTCGATCTGTGACCATATTGACCCCACTTCCAGAACAAAATGGAGCAAAATGTACACAGCAGCAGAGCATCAAATGGCTTCGCTCATGCCGACTATAACCATCAAAGAGAAGTTGATGTTGCAGATTGTGTCAATCTGTTACTTTTTTTGAGAGGACTACATTTCCTGCAAAAGAAGAACATTGGGAGAAAACAGTACAGATACGTTTGATAATCAGTTTTTATTTTTCTTGGATAAAAGTGAAAAGCATATCCTGGTGGAAGTATGTTTGAATTTTTAAACTAAGTATGGTATCAGTGTTAGTCAAAGGTGGAAGGATGATGTTGAGTCCAATGATAATTCCTAAAGCTTATATCCTACATTGGTAATTAGTAAAGCAGAAATATTCGTATATGGTTAGTTTGAAGCTAGTGAAAAATAACACGTGTACCATGACTTTGTTTTGCTATTGTACATGAATTGGAAAGGCAGACTTAAAGGATATGCAGTCCAAATATCAAAGAGTACTCTTCTTTAGAGGAGGGATTATCCTTTTTCCTTTTATTCTTTTTTTCTTACTCGATCCTATTACGGGATTTTTTAATGAGAAGAACATAAAATACTTTCATCTGTTTCTGGGATGGTGGTATGATCTACTCTCAACATTTTGGTAACTAAAATTGTGCCATTATGTCATAAATAAAGGCTAAAAAGTTAGGAACTTTCCTACCACTTCAGCTTACAGAACTTCCCCGTGTGCCAGAAGAAGCAGTAACAGTATTCACTAATCAAATCACTAGAAAAACGTAAAATAAAATCCAGGCCTGTAATCCAGCTACTCTACTCAGCAGGCTGAGAAGCAAGAGGATCACAACGTCAAGACCAGTCCTAGGCTGCAAAGCGAGCTCAAGGCTAGTCTGAGCAGTAACAGATACCATGTCCCAAAATAAAAGGGGAGAGAGGGCTGGATATATAGCCCAGTGTACATAACTCAAGTAATATGTTTGGTTACCATATGTGAGTGCCTAGTTCAGTTCACAGTACCACATGAGGGAAAAAAAGTAGAAAAGCATGTGAACTTGTTTAGAATTGCCTCAGAGGTAGATACATGGAAACCTCTATTCTGTGTTTTAAGATTTATTTTCTTCTATTTGTATTTATTTGTCTGTGATTCTGTATGTGTATACCACATATGGGCAGGTGCTCAAAGAGGCCAGAAATGGATGTCATGTCCCTTGGATTCACAGGCAGTTATGAGCCTCCAGATTTGGATACTGGGAACTGAAGTTGGGTCATCTGGAAGAGCAGCAAGTTAACCATTGAGCCAGTTTTCCAGCTCCCAAAACCCCAACTTTTAAATAGACATTTTTAGAAACAATGAAAATCTAGTGTGCTTGACAGCAGGTGGTTAGCAGCTAGAGAGCAGAGCTACAGGGTTGGGAATTAGACCTTGATTTGATTTCCATGCCCAATGCTTAGCAGCATGATTTTTAACGCTTCTGAGTCCCAGTGCTCTCCCCTGCTGAAGGTCAAAACAACTGGGGCATGGAGTTTTTAGAAGATAAGCCAGCATCTGGATTGAGGTTTTCCTACACTGTGGGGTGGCATATGTGCTTACACGTGCGGGCACAGGTGTGCGTGAGGACTCATGGAATCCATGTGTCTTCCTCATTCACTCTCCACTTTATCTATTAAGGCAGCATCTTCCACTGAACCCTGAACTCACCATCTCTGGCTATTTCAGCTTGGCCCCAGTGAGCCTTTGACTCTGCTAGCATTGTGGATAGTCACCAAGCCTGCTCAGCTTTTATCTGGATTCTGGGAATCTGTACCCTGGTCCTCACTCTTGAGGGGCAAGCACTCTACCCACTGAGCCATCTCCCTAGCCCCGGTACTGAAAGAATATTATGATGTAGCCACACACATGATAAATGCTCAGTAATTAGTTGACATAAAAATAAACATACTACTTAAAGAAAGACTATTGGAAGACAGAGTCCAATTGAGGTGAAATGGAGGGCGTGGGGGGGGGGGTAAAAAGGTTACAGAAAGGGTCTTGTGATCAGAGAACAACATATCCATGTGTTGAAGTGCCGTAGTGAAACCCACTAATACATACAATTAATGTGAGCTAACAATTATAATTAAAACACAGTCACTGGTTTAGAGTGATGCTTGGCTGGTAGCCCGTGCAGACTCTTTTCGGGACCACACACTGTGCTCTTTCCTTGGTCCTCTTCCCTCTCTGAGCCACAGGGGCATGTCTGTCCCTGCACTGCTGGATCTGCACACAGAAGGGAAGTCATCTCTCTCCTTTTACTAGCATTTCCTTTGGGGGAAATTGAAGACAATGCACTCTGCATTCATCAAAACAAAATGTCACTGGATCTAGTGCCCCCAGAGGAAAGAAATAATACGATGTTTGAATTTTTAAACTAAGTATGGTATCAGTGTTAATCAAAGGTGGAAAGATGATCAGCACAACACTCTGTGTAAGAATTACTGAACAAGTAGAAATTCCTCCAAAACAGCAGGAAAAAATTTTAAATGTCACTTTCCAGAGCTGGCAAAGCATGTTACGGATGTTACTTTAGCCAATTTGGTCACAGGTATTTCTTGCATTGATTTGGTCTGTAAGGTTGACCCCGAAACAATATGAGGTCAGTGAAAGGATTCCATTTCTATTTTTATAAAGCACAGCTTTGCCAACAAACGAAACATACCCAAACATTTATTAAATAATCATTCATCCTAAGTAATCCTCAAAATACTTCATAAAATGTGTTTTGTGAATTCACGGTCCCTTTAGGCAATTTTGAGATATGATAATATTCTGTAACCTAATTTCCATCACCTAATATTTGGTAGTAGGCAAGCACTAATCCTTTTAAACCAATGACTCAGCTCAGAATAGCCTGTGAATAAAGGTAGTGGCTACAGGCAAGACTGGACTATCACCATTTCTTCATGTAGAGGGAAGGAAGGAACATGGGATCTGCTTCACTGTTTTGTATGCTTCAACCTCACAGTGAGAAGTTCAACCCACCTCCAACCTTACACATATCAAGCTACTTCTCCTGTAACAAACCATGCTTGGCATTCATTATGTAAAACAACATCTCATGTTAGCTGGAATTGGGATAGTTTATTATACTTCTGTCTCTAGAATGTGACCTGCCTATAAAAAGTCAGCCTGCCATCTTTAGAGACTGAGGAGTTGTTTTATATATGAATATCCTGTTTCTAGAAGTATATGTTAATCAGCTATACAGAGAATAGTCCACTTTCTCTATATTGAAGCATTATAGGTTATTATATCAGTGCATTGTAGTGAAATGATATCTAATGCATTTGAACTAATTAGAGTTTGGTTCTCCTGAGCACTATGTATGAGTACAGCTCAATAAGAAAGTGGTAAAAAGGAAAATAAGCATTTTGGTATCTAGCCATTCCTTATTCCATATTCACTGGCCTTGGTCCATTAATCTCAAGATGGTTACCATTGAATCATCGATCAATTGTCTCCAGCCTCTCGCTAAATGTTCTTTGTATCTGGGTTCATTTTCCAGAATCTGATTTCTCCTTTGACCAGAATTCTCACTTCCTTCACATCAGAAAGGATAAAGCTATTTGCAAATGTATTGCATAGCTAGTAATATCCAATCCATTTTCTTAAGGAAAAAAAAATGAGCTATCTTTCATCTTGATCCAAGAAGCCTATTAGAATGGAGGCTTGTTCCTAAACATCAAGACTGATATCTTTATATTTTACACCAGCAAAGATTAGTTTTACAATTGATTTGATTCCATCTATCTCAGTAAAGCCGGACCACTGGGCGTCTCTCCACTTCCTCCTATGTGAGAACTGGTAGCTTTGTGTCTACTCTACCTATGTGCTATCATTTGCAAGGATGTTAAAGTGATAAAGAACAGGTCTTAGGATGTACCCACTGCCTTTCAGACAGACCCTCATCTGAGTCTACAGCACACCATAAAGAAGACTACTGGGCTCTCAGCTACAAGTCTATCCACTGCTTGTTGACCACTGATTTCCTAACTGCTTTGGAGTAGCCTGCTTAATCCCTTCGAGGAGGTTTTGCTCATGCTCATTTTATAAATGAGAAGACAAGATGTGAAAGAAAGTCGCATGCCAAAGTTGCTCAGCTGGTAAATGATGGAAGTGGACCTGAGGTGGATCTGAACACAGCTCTGTCTCAACAGCCAGCCCGCCATGCTGGCCCGTCGTCACCACATACTGGGCCACACAGCCCTCTTTACAACACTGCTGCTCTGTTTGCAACTTCTGTTAACTTTCTCTAAACTCAGTCTCAGGTTCAGTAAGTCATGAGTGAGTGAATGATATCGCCTGAAAACTACCTTATTATTAAAATCCCCTGTGTTCGTTTTGTTCTGTGGTCACCTCATTAATTCATTTCATAAAATTCCAATTTCCTGGTGTCACCAAATAAATAAAAAATAACATTTCAAAACCTCAGCAGGTTATTCTACCCACAGTGTGGATATCTTTGTAGTCCACTTCCACAGAGTTTTTTTTTTCCTGTCTTTTTATATTATCTCCAGTTCCACTGGGTTTTAAGACCTACTAACCCTTCCCCGTTAAATATTATTTTTTTAAACCATTTACCAAGTGTGCTATTTTAAAGAAACTACTTCCCAACTCAGAAATAATGCACAGGTGGAGACTTTTCTCATAACATTTTGGTAAAATTTTATATGGGTGAATGTATGCTTTGCAGCCAGCAGGTTGGATCACTTATCAATTTCTTTTAAAACACATATATCTGCAAATGACAACATTGAGTTTACAGTATTTTATCCTAAGAAGTGTGAACTTGGATAAATTCTCAAGTTATGACAGTCTATCACAGAATTTTAAAGCTAAATGAACAAGAATATAGAATTTCTGTACAGCCTCAACACTGAAATACTGAACAGCAGTTACAGGGGTTTTAAATATATTTTAATAAAATTCAATAAAATAAACTACTTATCTAGAGAGATAAAAATCTTACATGCAGAAAAATAAACATGAGCATTCAACCCACTGGAATTTAAATATTCCCTCTTTAGATGACAAAAGACATAGCTGACTTATTTTATTGTTTGTTTATCTGTATTTTCTAGTCATTAACATTAGCATGTGATTCCCTCACACACGAAGTAAAGAGGATTTGACATTTAAAGAAGAAACATTGGTTACCCTAAGTTGTGAGTATGTGGCTCTATTAGTTTAGCCCATTGTGAAATGCACTTTGATTTTCATGTATGAGACTTCTAGCATGAGAGGTGTGCAAAGGGGTTTTCCCTATCAGGAATCCTTTCAAGGACATAAACAGATCTGCTTAGAGGCTCTGGCTTGTTAAAGGCTGAGGCTTGTCATGCCTGATTCCTTATGTTTAGAAACTTTGGCAAAGGAATTCATATTTACAACTCTACAGCAGTGTCCCCAGCTTCCTAGTTTGTGCTCTGTAATAACACAATATATTCTTCCCTTACCTGCAGATGCTCAGCTGCGGGCCCCTCTATATCACAAAGAAACTGTAAAAGAAAAAACAAAGTGGCCAGGAGTGTGTTGTACTTCCTTAGGGAGACCTTCCCAGTTATGTGAACCAGAGTCTATAGGCAAATACCCTGTGATCATGCATTCAGTCTGCTCAACTGCAAAGACTGCCCACCTTCTTGGTCCAGGCTTTTTATCCTGTCTTCAAAACCCAATTTAAATATCTCTTTTTCAGCCTCACAGGGCCTACAGGGCAGACTCGGAACTAATTTCTTCCTTCTGTGCACACCCACAGCACTGTTTTCATATTACTAATACAGAGTGAATCATAATGCATAATGATAGATAGCTTGCCAGAGTATTTTTCCTTGCCCTGTCAGGAGAGCAGGAGAAGAAGAATCTGACACTAATATTTTTTCAGCCTCTAGTGTTCATTAAGCATCATCTGTAATTGATGCTTTTAACAACTTATATTATTCTCAATCTCACATGTGTGTGCTGGTGTCTTCACCTCACAATAAAGGAAGTGAACTTCCAGTGAAGTCACACTCGGGCACAGGAACTGTGCACCAAACTGTGTCCTCCCAAAATCCTTATGTTGAAGCCCCCAATGATACTATTTGGAGACAGGGTTCTTGGGAGGTGATTAGGTTTAGATGATAGCATAAGGGTAGAAACCCTTATTATGAAATTAATGTCCTTTATTATAAAAAAAGAGAAACTTCTCCCCCACCCCTTGCCACAGGGCATATCAAGAAAGCAGTCAACTGGGTACTGCAATTCACATGTAATACCATCACTTGGGAGAAAAGAGGATCAGAAATACATGCTCATCCTTGGATACCTAGCAAGTCTAAGGCTAGCTTGACCTACATAAAATCAGTCTCAGTATTATGGCAGCAACCCATAATTTTCTGATTGAATTTAAAATGCAGTCTACAAGACAGAATACATGTCTAGTACTGTTAACTGAGTCAAAAGCTTATAGCTGACTAGGCCATATGCTGTAGGAGGAACAGTAATACCATTATTCTGTTAAAAGCACATATTGTTAAACTGCCCCCTTAAGTTCTTATCTTTATGAACATAGATTAGTGCATGTCTTAACCCTAATCAGAAAGAGCTTCATTTTGCAGTAGATGGTGATTAATACAGACACCTACAATTGTCAATATTTAAGATTATAGAGTGCTCAGCTCTAGATGGGAATCTATGCCTATATTAAAGCCCCTTCCCTTAAGTTCCAAGTATCATCAAGGAAGAAGGGGTGGAAATACTGTAAGACCCAGAAGTGGTGGACCTCTGCAGTGAAACAGTACTTATTTGCTAGACCTGACAGAGCCATCACACACATGAACCCACAATGGCTGCCACTGCCTTCACAAGACCTGCACATAATTAAGGTAGTCAAAATCCCAGCATGAACCAGAGAGTACTCATGAAGTTCCACATCCAACTGAGAAGCTATTGTCAATTGATGGCTGGTGGGGGAAGGAAAGTAAATTTTCTTTAGGGATGTGACTCATGAGAGGAAACCCATGCTCCATTAGATGACTTACACCCATGAACATACAGATAGCACTAAGTAGATTCAGTGGGTTTAAAAAAAAAATGAAAAACAGGAAGTTGGAATGGAAAGTGGTGGGAAAATAGGGGAGGGGTTGGAGAGGAGGGGATGAGAAGTAGATTTGATCAAAATACATTATATCCATACATGAAAATTTCAAACAGTAAAATATTAATACAAAGTAGAAGAAAGGAGAAGAGAGAGAAACAAGAGGAAAGGAAAGAAGAGGAAGAGGGAGAAGAGAAGAGAAAGAAGGGAGGGGAAGGAGAGGAGGGGAGAAGGGAAGAGGACAGAGAAGGGAAGGGAAACAAAGGGAAGGGAGAGGAGGGCATGGGAGGGGAGGGGAGAGGAGAGAAAGGAAGATCTCATTGCTATGTAGCAACATATGTGGCTCTGAGGTTACAGAATTTACTTGTGTTCCCTGTATGGTTTCAGGGATATTTGTGTTGTTATTTTGCTTAAGCAAAAACGTTTGAAAAATTCAAAACTATATTAGCCTTTTGAGATTACTTGATGTTGTAAACAGGCTTTGATAGTGCAGACATAGGTCATACACAATTAGGCTAAATTAAGCAATCAATTTTAGAACAGTAACCATAATAAGATTTACTTACGTAATTGTGTTCAAAGCTTTACTGGGCAGTTTTGTGTGTCAACTTGACACAAGCTAGAGTCATTGGAGAGGTAAGATCCTCAGCTAAGGAAATGCCTCCATAAGATCCAGCTATAAGGCATTTTCTCAATTTTGGATCAATAGAAGAGGGTCCAGTCCAGGGTGGTTGGTGTCATCCCTGGGCTGGTAGTCCTTATTTCTATAAGAAAGCATGTTGAGCAAGCCAAGCCAAGCAAGCCAGTCAGTAGTACCCCTCCATGGTCTCGGCATCAGCTCAGGCCTCCAGGTTTCTGCCCCACTTGAGTTCCTGTCCTAACTTCCTTCAGTGGTGAATTACAATGTGGAAGTGTAAATAAACCCTTTCCTCCCAACTTGGTTTTTGGTCATGATTCTTCACAGCAGCAATAGAAACCTTAAGAGAAACCCCAAGTGGAATCTCATTGAGACAACTTTCAAAAATGTAATGCTTACATAGACTAAATCATCTTCTTCACAAATGTATTTATTTTTATTTAAGTGTGTGAGTATTTTGACTGTATGTGTGCATATGCAGCATGCATGTGTCTTGTGCCCACAGAGGCCAGAAGAGGGCATTGAACCCCCTGAAAATGGAGTTATAAATAGTTGTGAAGTGCCATGTAGGTGCTAAAAATCAAACCTGATTTCTCTGCAAAAGCAGCAAGTGTGCTGAACTGCTGAAGCTGGTCCTCAGCCCTTAAATGGTATGTTTTTGTGATAGTAATAATAAACACAAGTTTCTCGGGAATTTGTTCATGGGTGCAACCAGGGAAGTGATGCACAGGTATTCATTCATATAATACCTTTGATGCAAAAATAGTTCTCCTCTACTGGAAGGATATCTTTTCTAGCACCCAGCCCAGGAAGGGATGCAAAAGGAACTTCACCAAAAGGGGAGGCCCATCCAGCCATCTAATTAACAATGGTGATTAGTGGGGGGATGAGATGCACACAGATGGACCTCACATTCAACAAGTTTCTTCCCTTTTCATTATATGACAACTTTTAAATTTGTATAGAAATATAAAAATGGGGAATATGCAGACTAAATGATGTTTCATCTATCCCAAAGACAGAGCAAAGATCAAAGCAGGATGGTCCTTCAGGTAGCAGCAATGAGTAGAGAACAGGTTGTTGGGTTCTTCAGAGCTTTCAACCCCAGGGATTCAATTTCTGCAATTACAATAATCAAAATGAGAAGAGGATGCTGTACTTCACCCTCTGAGTCCATGAAATCCTACCCTACCTTCAAAACCCAATGCAAGTAGTTTCCTTCAGCTCTCATACCCTCTCTGTCATGTCTCTCCACCCTGTCTCCAGAGCAATTGCTTATACAGAATAAATCAGAATATGCTGAGACTGGCACTTTGGTAGAATTTGACCATTGTCCCACCCTTCCATTGGCTCCATCCATCCTGAGAAGTGCTAGGAAATCATCAGATGCAATTTCTTATTGGCTTGAATAGCCTTGGGGTAGCAATTGGCACTCAGTATGCTTGCAGACTAAAAATTATTAAATATGGTTGATTAAAAATTAGAAATTAAGGTACCCAGAACTCAAGATTTTTATTTTGTAACTCCCCTCCCCGCCAATATCTCTCTCTCTCTCTCTCTCTCTCTCTCTCTCTCTCTCTCTCTCTCTCTCTGTGTGTGTGTGTGTGTGTGTGTGTGTGTGTGTGTGTGTGTGTAAAGGCACAAGGCAGTCATGATGTCTTCCTTGATCACTCTCCACTTTATGGATTTTGGTAGAGTCTCTCAATTGAACCCAGCACTCTCCAATTCAGGTAGTGTAGATAACCAGCTTGTCCTGGTGTGATGGTTTGAAAGAAAATGATTACCTGGAAGTGGTACTATTAGGGATGTGGCTTTGTTGGAATAGGTATGTTCCTTGTTAGAGAAATGTGTCACTGTGGGGGTGAACTTTGAGATCTCCTATGCTCAAGCTATGCCCAGTGACCCAGTTCACTTTCTGTTGCCTACCCATCAAGAACTCTCAGCTTCTCCAGCCCCATGTCTACCTGCACACTGCCATGTCCCACCATGATGATAATGGACTAAATCTCTGAAACTGTAAGCCACCCCAATTAAATATTTTCCTTCATAAGAGTTGCCATGGTCATGGTGTCTCTTCATAGCTATATAAACCCTAACTAAGACACTTGGATACACCCTGTCTATGTTCATGAATGCTAGTAGGTAGTCACCTAACCTGCCTACCTATACTTTTCTCAATCTGTATTGTTTAGAGTTCAGCATTTTAAAAGAATAAAATTTGAATATTGCCCATACTTGATTATAACATGCATAATGTTTCTTCCCCTTTAGAGTCATTGTTAGGCTGTGGTTTGTTTTGTAGCTACATCAAATCACGTTTTAATGGTGTCTTTGGTTCTGTCATATTACCTACAGTTCCTATTATGTATAAACATTATGGGAGCCGATTTTGCAAATCTCCTTGATGCCATTCATTAGCAATAATCTTTAAAGAAGCACTCTCAGAGAAGCACTCACTCAGTCTGGAGTGAGAATTTTTAGTGGCATGTGAGCTCTCCAGTCTGCTTCACAGCTTGGAGTCTGAGAGCAGTACCCAGCTCGGACTTGAAGACAGGTGTTTTCGGAGAAACCCTGACTGCCTGTGACAGTGGCAGGAGGCAAATGAGGTCTCATCTATGCACTGTTCATCCTGCTAAAGCATCACTTCCTTTCATGCATGTTCATCAAATTCTATTTCCCAAAATACCTATGTCTCCCTCTAATAACATACACAGCTAACATAGCCCAACCTTTTTCTAGTTCTTGAAATATGTCACTGTGCATGAATGTACTTAAAATCTACTGTTACTAAGGATGTAAAAGCAGGAAATGATGTAAAGATAAATAGATAGGAATCTTATACAGGAGCCATTAAAGGGTACTGCTGAAAGATTAAAGGTAAATATATATTATGAGACATGCTAATAAGGGGGTCAGACACTCTTGAAATTAAGTCAAAATGTAATATACAGAGATGAAAGGAAATTAAATATGAAACCCTGAGATACTTATTAAGCCATCAGTGGGAATCTAGATGATGATGTCACAACCAGGAGAGGAGAGACAACCCATGCAAAGTTGGATGAGATCCAGTTCACGCTGTAGATTTATGCAGTTAATTTTGTCCCTTGACTGCATTCAGATGAGCATTTCTCCTCGACATACACCAAGAAAATTGCTGCATTATAGCTGTGTTAATGGTAATCAGCATGCTAATGAGCACCAGAAGGTCGTTACAGCAAAGAGAGGTTCAAAGATGTATAACCTACAGGAAACAAGAGCGTAATTCTTCAGGGACTGTGAGTGTCTTGTTTGTAGGTCATAGATTATTTGTTTTGGTCACTGCATTGCACAGGGAGTTTAATTTAAGCTGGAAAAAAATGAAGCTTTTTGAATTGTGGGAGCAGCCCAGCTTAATTAAGAAAAGTAATACCAGATAGCTTTAAATTTGTGGTTTTAAAAAATTGTATATAAAATTGTAGGATAGTAGTAAATGATGCTTTCCAATGTGGAATTAGTGTTCTGAGGTTATGCAGAATGTGAGGTCTTATTTGTTTTTATTTTTTTTTTAAGGCAGAAAATGCTTCATGGCTTCTGTCAAGAATGGGGTCAAAATATCAGAGGTGAAAAGGGGGCAATATTCAGGAGTTAAGTCACATTATGGGCAAATAATCTGAGTCTTGGCCTTCTGGGGGAATAAAGAAATATTTCACTGTTTACTTCAAATGTGTGTTTGGCTTCAAAAGGTTAAGTGTGTATTGATACTGACAAAAGAGGCTATTCAATCAGAAATGCTGCTGCTCTTGCTTATGAAAAGGCTGGAGGACACAAATGCTGTGCAGACTAAGCTAGGAAGCTCTGGAACGTCCCCCAGAAACTTCCTCTCAAACAAAGATTTGTACATTTTTAGTGGTAGAAAAAAATATTAATGCTGCTTGGCTCTATTATGCAGATTGTGTTCAAATGTCCTGTTTGGCTAATATGATCCTTGGATGGGCTTTATAACCTAAGAAGTCACCTTAGGAGTGAACGACAATAAACCGCATTTCCCTCGTCTGTTGGCACTGGGGTTTGCTATGGTATTTTCACTAAATATTTTCCAGTGCCACAGAGGACAAATGAGATGATTCCTCACATACACCTACATGGATGATGGTAGATGAATAGAGGACACACACAGAGAATGTGTAATTGACTGACATGATGATAAAAATAATGGCCTGTGAGTGTTACCCTGACAATTCTCTAGGAGAAAAGGTCTGTGTTTTCCTTGTTTATCAATCTTCCCAAATTAAACACCTTTCTGTGTGAATCAAAAAAACCTTCTTTGTTCCATGGTCACAGATTAAGCAGAGATCTAGTTCCCAAAGCTTCTTCCCTGTGCAGAAAAGCATTCTTGGATTTAAAGCCATATGTAGAGGCTGTTGTTTTTCCTCAGGACATCTCTGACACACACACCTGCTCACACCATCTTCCACCTGTCCCTCAAGAACTGTTTGCCTGGGAAAAAAAAAAAAGTTTGTATGCCAATTCAAAAAAAAAAAAAAAATGCCAAAAAAGGGGAAAGAAGGAAGGAAGGAAGGAAGGAAAGGAGGGAGGAAGGGAGGGAGGGAGGAAGGAAGGAAGGATGGGAGGGAGGGAGGGAGGAAGGAAGGGAGGGAGGGAGGGAGGGAGGGAGGGAGGAAGGAAGGAAGGAAGGGAGGGAGGGAGGGAGGGAAGGGAGGGAGGGAGGAAGGAAGGAAGGGAGGAAGGAAGGGAGGGAGGAAGGAAGGAAGGAAGGAAGGAAGGGAGGGAGGGAGGGAGGGAGGAAGGAAAGAAGGAAGGAAGGAAGGAAGGGAGGGAGGGAGGAAGGAAAGAAGGAAGGAAGGAAGGATGGGAGGAAGGATGGGAGGGAGGAAGGAAGGAAGAAAGGAAGGAAGGGAGGGAGGGAGGAAGGAAGATACAGTAATGCTGAAATAGACAGATAATAAAAATAATAATTTACCAGCCGGGCGGTGGTGGGGCATGCCTGTAATTCCAGCACTTGGGAGGCAGAGGCAGGCAGATCTCTGTGAGTTCGAGGCCAGCCTGGTCTACCAAACGAGTTCCAGGAAAGGCGCAAAGCTACACAGAGAAACCCTGTCTCAAAAAACCAAAATAATAATAATAATAATAATAATAATAATAATAATAATAATAATAATTTACCAATATAATAATAGTGTCGTGAAAATATAATTAAAGAGCAAACTCTTTTTTCATTTTTCTTTATTAAGAAATTTTCTACTCACTCCACATACCACCCACAGATCCCCCTCCTCCCTTCTCCCACCCCCCAGCCCTCTCTCCCAAGCCACCCCACATCCTCACATCCCCCAAATCAAGGTCTCCCTTCGGAAGTCAGCAGAGCCCAGCAAACTGAGCCTAGGTAGGTCTAAGCCCCTTCCCACTGCACCAAGGCTGTGCAAGGTGTCACACCACAGGCACCAGATTCCAGAAGCCTAACCATGTACCAGGGACACATCACTATACCCCTGCCTGGGTGCCCCCTAAACAGTTCGAGCCAAACAACTGTTTTCCATATCCAGAGGACGTAGTCCAGTCCCATGGGGGCTCCACAGCCACCAGTCCACAGTTCATTGGTTTCCACTAGTGTGGCCAGTCATCTCTGCATGTCCTCCCATCATGATCTCAATGTCCCTCACCTGCAGAATCCCTCCTCTCTCTCATCAATTGGATTCCCAGAGCTCAGCCTGGTCCCTGGCCGTGGATCTCTGTATCTGCCTCCATCAGTCACTGGACAAAGGAAGAGCAAACTCTTTTTCCACACAGAAATCTCCCACAAAGCAGTCAAAGCAGGCACTGGTATTTTTGTTGAAGAACTGGTAAAGCCAGATGTGACGTTATGTTCCACTGAGTTTGCAAAGGCAGAAGAATCACACCCCTTTATGTAGCTAAGCACAGACAACCCATGCCACAGATGTCATCGAGAGAAGCAATCACTGATCAGGCAAGAGTACTTGGTGGTCCCCTCAGTCACAATGCTCCTTCTAGTGTCAGAGGCTCCTCCTCTGTATCACACTCTGAAGTATATCTGGTACTTGGGGTCCTCATCTAAGTTAGCTATGGGCCTTCGTCTAGAGGAAACATTAACGACTACCTCTAGGGGAAGAGATATTCTTGCAGCTTGAGAAATGCCACCTAAAGTATACCCTAGCCTCTCACAGAAGCTGGAAGAGGGCCCCTGGCTCCCCTTAGCACTGCATTCAAAGAGATAGATTCAAGTCCTTGAGAAAACAGTCCCAGGTCATGAAGCTGCCCAAAGGTCTTCTAAAGGACAAAGGGGAGCAGATGATTTCTAAGGTATAAATTCTGAGAAAAGGAGAATAATAATTTTCCTCTTTTTCAGTGATGAGAATTAAGCCTCTCAGTGAGATTTAGAAATTGTTCTTAGGGAGCAGCCTTTGGGGCTTGAAGAATCCCAAGATCTCAAGGCATGTGAACCCAGAAGACTGTGAGAATCTAGCTTAGCATCTCTGTAAATTCAGTGTGCAGGGAATCACCTGGGGACCTCACAGCATGCAGATTCCAACTTCAGCTCCAGGGGCGGGGCCCTGATTCTATATCTCTAACCAGCTCTCAGCACACTTAGAAGCTGTACCTCTAACTCCCAGGTGATCCTGGAGGTGCTGTCGAAGCCCAAACCCAGACAGGCAACTACTTCTGTGCAGTGGCTGGCTCCGGCTCCCACCAGTAGAAAACCCACAGTCACTAGGTGCCTGCCTTTGAGTTACTCCTCCAGGCTATTATTATTATCATTATCATTATTATTATTATTATTATTGTTGTTGTTGTTGTTGTTGTTGTTATTATTATTATTATTATAGGAACCCCACAAATCAACAATGCTTACTAAAGAAATATTATGCCTCAGAATGGTATAACTTTAGAGCCTTAAGTGGGTAATAATCCCCAAGGAGAGGAGCTGACAAGATCGCTTAGTGGACAAGGGCCTGATACCAAGCCTGACAACCTGGATTCCATCTCTGGGATCAACAGTGTTGAAGAGGAAAAGCTGAATCCTGCATGAGAGAGAGAGAGAGAGAGAGAGAGAGAGAGAGAGAGAGAGAGAGAGAGAATCCCAAAATAAATAAATATAAAAGTTATTAAAAAGGAGAGATGCATGCTGGCCTGAACCCTACCGACAGACCTTTCTCATGCCACATAAGTGGAGATGCAATCCATCTTCTGATAGTGTTGACCCATGGGCTCTGCTTATGACATCAAGAACAAGACAACACAATAAAACAGGAAGCGCTAACATCTCCACAAAACCTTTAGAACTTCAAGGTATTTTTCTCACTCCTGATTTTATCAACACAACCCTTTACGTATTCAAAGCCAACTAGCTGTTTGTCACCACTTACATTAGGACTTATCTGCTTTAGGTGAAACTCCCTAGAGACCTGCAACCTCTCAATGCTTCTGTTTCCTTCACTGATTAATACAATTTATAGTACCTACTATTAATTGAGCACAAATTAATTCCAATTAAGGAGTTAGTCCTTATCTCAGAAAAAATGTTGTTGAGTAAAGACTTCTTGAGCACAAACACTTTGATTTGCTTAGCTTATCAGCTACATTAGCCCCTAAGTAGGGATTTATGAACAGGAGTTAAAAACATATCCTAGCCAGGCAGTGGTGGCACACTCCCTTAATCCCAGTACTCAGGAGGCAGAGGCAGGCAGATCTCTGTAAATTCAAGGCCAGCCTGGGCTACAGAGTGAGTTCCAGGAAAGGCTCCAAAGCTGTACAAAGAAACCCTGTCTCGAAAAACAAAACAAACAAACAAAATATCCTTAGAGTAGGACATAGTAGCAATCATGTAGATAAGCTATACACCTGAGTAGGCCTGCTGGAAATGTTTATGTCTCACAGTCAGCTCCTACCAGAAGACCTGAGACATTAATGAGGAAGAAACATTTGTGGAAACCTACATCTCAGGAGTCTATTACAGGTCAGGAGTAACGTTTATATGGAGGGCAGTTCTTAGTCTATTCAGAATGCCATAACAAAATAACTACACACTGGGTGACATATAGACAACAGAAGTTTATTCTTTACAGTTCTGGTCCAAGATCAGGATGCTGGTAGGTTTGGATGTATCTGTCGAGTCCAACTCCCTGGCTCCCGGATAGCTGTCTTTTCATTAGAACCTGGATATGAGGAAAGAGCAACAGAGTTTTTCTTTCACCTTTAAAAAAACAAAAACAAAAATAACACTAATTTCATTCATGAGGTTTGTCCTGTGACTGAATAAATTCCAAAATCCTCTATCTATTAATATTTTCAGTTAGAGGTTAGGGATTCAGGGGACCAGACATCCTAACCATAGAAATGTTAATTTACACTTCATCTTGGTTGGTTCAACTATCAGAAAACAAATGCTTCCCTTGCTTCTACCCCAAATCCAGCTTCCAGATATAAAGAGGAAGAGTGTATGGAACTGGGCAAGAGTGGAGACCAGCACTATCTATACACTCCCCTTCGACCTACACTGGCTGTGCCTGCCAGTGACTCAGCATGCTGACTCCACCTTCTCTGCAAAGTCCTGAGTCTAGAAATACTGCAGGTGGAGAACTTTTGGTTATTCCTGAGCCTTCTGGGAAAATCCAAATCTCTACCATGTGCATTATACTATGAGTTCAGCTCAGGGGTCATTCAGTTCTTTGTTGTGTTGTCTCCAAGACAGGACAGTTATGTGTCAATGAGAATTCCACAACGTATGATAATAGAGAAAGCCTCAATGGTACCAGCTAGATGTTTGTTCTCTCTGACCACATTTCTGTTCCTTCAGAGTAAGGATCTTAGAGCAGTGGTCCTCAGTCTGTGGGTCATAATCCCCACAGGAGTCCCATATCAGATATCTGCATATCACATATTTACATTATGATACATAACAGCAGCAAAATTACAATTATGAAGTAGCAACCAAATAATTTTATGGTCAGGGAACACTACACCATAAAGAACTGAATTGAAGGGTCACAACAATAGGAAGGTTGGGAATCACTGTTCTGGAGCTCACCATCCTACCAGAATTCCAAATGAGGTGGTGGAATGTGGGCATTGAGTTCTCACTGTTCCCTGACACCTATTGCCACTTCCTCACACCAAACTCAGGACGGGAAAATTGAATGGCACACATTTCTGCTCTCTTCATTCTCCTGGAACCTAAGATGATGTCTTCTTCTACTTCCTTTACTAGCCTTAACCTCCTTTACAGACAACTCATCCCCACTGGCCTTGCCTCACATATACTAGAAGACTGGATGAAGGGGCACATATAACATGCCATGAGGGGTCCTAGACAGATGCGAGACAGGTAACACCAAGGGTGGTAAAACAGAGAGATTGGAGAAATATTCCTAGACATGGTCATTGAGCTCCTGACTAACAACCACATGGGCTGACTTAGTTTTTTGCGTGAATTAATAAACTTGCCTCCTTGTTCTAGCTGTTTCTACTTGGAGTCTTCGTTAAAACTGAAAGTCTCCAAACAGATGTGCTATCCTTCTGAAACATTCCTAACATCCACCAAGACAGATGAATAACCTGGTGAACCTGGTCTAGATGTTCAAAGGAACTACCAACATTAATACTCTTAGGACGACAAGGACAAAAGCCCCAAGTTGCCTTCTTCTCAATGTCCTCATTTCTCACAGCAATTTGGAAGAACTGGTTGGCTTTCCTCCATGTCAACTACTACCTCCCCTGTCAATTCTTGGGTTGAGTACTGAAGCAAAAATTGCATGTGATTCTTTACTGAAAACGTTTTACTCCTCCTTGGCCTGTGATGTAACTCAGCCTACTTTGCATGAATCACAAAGTTTATGACTTGGCCGTCATGTTTCCTTAGCTTCTGCCCATCTTTGACTGACATTCTGCGTCTCAGTCAGCCCCTCTTGAGAGTCCCAGGATTCACTGTGCCATTTTTGCCTTTGGGCTTCTCTGATCCTTCCTTGGGATCCATTTCCCAACACTAAAGAATGATAAACCCTCACTCATCTTTCTTTTCCTGCTGCATCACTGGACCAAAAAAATTCCTTCCTCATCTCCCAGATATATCTCAGAACAACACTTTTAATTTTTTATTTTATTTTACTTATGTCTGTATACATTCACATAACTATGCACAAGTTCCCATGTAGACTAGATGGGCATAGAATGCCTTGGCACTGGAACTAAAAGCATTTGTAAGCTATGAGACATGGGTGCTGGGATCCAAACCCCAGTCCTGTGATAGATCCGTAAGCAGTCTTAACCACTGGGCCATCTCTCCATCTCTAGCATGCACACATTAAGAATGAGGTTCTATTTCATCTCCTGCTAGATGCTGAGGTGGAATAAGGATCTCATAAACATTCAGGAGGATTGAAAGTTGTTGAACAGACAGTTGACTTCATGTCACATCATACTGCAGTCATGGAAGAATCCTACCAGCATCAGAAAACAGTGGTATGACCTGTAATCATGAGAAGCCACCTAGTGGGACTGGTCCAGTTCCTGTGGGAAAGGGAGACAATAAAGCCTGCTCCACCTGCTTCACAGGGTGGGTATGAGAAATGGTTTCATGGTGAGGCATGACTAATAGCAACACTTGGGAGGCTAAGACAGAAGGATCACAAATGTGAAGCCTGTTTGGACTTCAAAGTGAGTTCCAAACCAGTCTGAGCTATGTACTAAGACCTTGTCTTAAAAGAAAAAGAGATGGGGAAGGGAGGGAGGGAGGGAGGGAGGGAGGGAGAGAGGGAGAGAGGGAGGGAGGGAGGGGGTGAGAAAGAGGGAAATGAATAAATCAGAGCACACAGGTGTTTCTAGGGACTTGCTAATTTCACCATCAAAATTCCTCTCCAATCTCTTAAGCATCAATTTGACCTTTAGAAGCATGCCAGTATAACAGACCTCTCATCAACACAAATGCATGTATGAACATGTGTTGAAGTGTGCACATATATGTGTGGATGCCTGATATGTCTGTCTACTCTCCATACTGTGCTTCAAATCCTAAGAATTCAAGTTACTTATTATATTCCTATCAGGAGCAAAATGAAAGCATTTTCTCTAATGGCAAGCAGGCAGGGAGGAGGAAAATCAGCTTCAAATGAGCATGAAAGAGCAAATGTTCTAGTTTACAGGAAGCCAGTATATCCTGCAGCCTTTTTCCTCCTTCTCATTCTTTGTGGTGAGCAGAGAATCATGCCCTAAGGTTTTCTGCACGATATATGTAGATGGGAATAGGAAAGGGGCAGCAGTGGTGTAGTCTCAAAGACAGTGCAATTAAAAAGACAAAGGATAATTTGTTTGTCTTCCATGTGCTGTGTCTTCCCTTCTAAGTCACCATGAATCCACCATCTTCACATAATGTAATTCAAAAAAATATTATTTTAGGCATAAGAAAATTCTATAGACGGAAACATATTGGATGAAGTATTGCTTGTGGTGTAATTTTAATTCTGAAGATCTTGCTAAGAGGGCTTATTTAAATAGGCTCTCCCTGAGATGAATATTTAGGAGAAAAAATTCCTACAGGATGATTTATAGCAAAATTATATGAACAGAATGAAGGACAGAAGAATTTTATTAGAAAAGGGTCTCATTTCCACAAAATATAAATTATACCTTTTAGAAAATATATTGAATTTTATTAATATTCTGTAGACAGCCTGAAGTGTTAATCTCCACCCCTACCTATAAGACTTTCATTATGATGTACAAGGTGTATTTACCCTTTAACCAAATAATTTTTGAGCAACTCGCTGGAGTCTCCAGTTTACATACCCTACAAAATATTTTTACTGCATTTACAAAATGTATATTTTTATATTGTTGGCAACTTTTAATGGTCTGTGTGGGGTGTTATTTTATATATAAATATTCATGCTTTTAGCATTACCATGCCAGCACACATATTGAAGATGAACTTCTTTATTTGATATCTGAAGAAAAATGTTTGTCCAACAGCTACTGTTAATGTTATTATCATATTAACTACCTCTTTAATAGGGACACAATTTGGGCTTTTTCAATGATATTATTAAAATTTTGCCTTGTATCATGTTAAAATTTATAGTCAGAAGAATTACTGCAGGTATACAAGTAAGTAATCACCATATTTATGCCTGGCATTTGAAAATGACCTCATTTAGACCTTGGTAGCTAATATTTTTGATGAAGAAATTGACTTATTATGGTATAAAGAACTTGGTCATAAATCCTTTTCCAGTCTCTATCAGTCTTGAAGATTGAGCTCCTTGGGTTGATGATTTTGTTGTAAGAAATTACAGGCAAACTGATCATGGATAAAGTGTAGGGTTCAGCAAGGACAAGTTAAAATTTAGACTCTATGGCTCCTTCTACTGAGATTCCACTTGGCTTTGTTTATGTACTTATTTATCCTCATCATATTCCAAAAGCAACTGGAGATGACTCAGAAGCTAGCTACCCATGTTGTTGAGTCCTGGCATGTGCCAGTCAGAAGCTAATATTAGAATAAGACCACAGGACTGTTTTAACCAGAAGTCATACATGTAGAGTTCTCCTGGCGACCCATCATTACTGCATGCTCCAGGTCTGGGTAAGCTAGGAGTGGTGGTTTGCATCTGTAATCCAGTGCTCAGAAAATGGAGGATAAGGAGTTTAAGGTCAGCCTAAGCTACATAGAGAGACCATGTCTCAAACAAACAAACAACAACAACAAAAAAAAATCAAAACAGATTTGTTCAAAATAAAATGGACTTGTGAAGTCTCAGGTTACTAATATGATGTAATTTCTTACCCAATAAATCAAAACTGCCTCACTTAGGTTGCATACCTCTCCACAGAAGTGATCCAAATGATAGAGCAGTGCTTATTCATCCCTAAGGCTCACTCTTCCATGTTGCCCAGCCATCTCCGTCTCTGTGAGCAACTCTGAGCCTCCACTGTAACCAGTTCCATTGAAACCCTTGCTCTGCCTGGTTAATATTCAGTTGCATGCTTTCATCACTCAAGCTACTGTCAGTGAAAACATAATAACAAAGGAAAAGAAGAAAACAGAAATTCTCTTTGGTAGCATTTGGGGACTTTAAAATTAAAAAGTCCCCATCCTTCCTGCTACACAAACCAAAGCAGCACATTCCCTGGCATCCTTTCAAATAGCCTGAACTGTATCTCTCCCTTCCTCTGATTTATCCCTCTGCTGGCCCTGCAGGAGAGCATCATTTTCCCCCCTGCCCTCTGTCCTCTATATTTCATTTCAGGTGTCTATCGAGGCAACAGAAGATGAAGCTCTCTGCTTCCCCTCGTACTAAAGTTCTATATGGAATCAGTTCACCTGTCTGTCACTCCTCATTAAATTCTTACCCTCTTCATTCACATCCTGATCTTTGCAAATGAACATTTGCTTAATAAATGTTCCCAAGACTAACAGTGCAGAGTGAAAATCCCACACAGCAGTAAATTATTAACTCAGTCACAGAGGGAGTGCCATATATGACTTTTCAGAATGAGTTATTATGTGGATCATCATGTAATTATGAATTTTTCAAGCCATGATAGAGGAAAATTGAATATTTAATATTTTATGGACATATTCTACACTGAGGACATCTTTCAAAATTTTATGATAATTTTTAGAGTGAGCGAAGAGCAGAACAAAAGTTACAAAATAATTGCAAACTTGAATATTTAATCACTAGGGACATTGTTGGTTATTTCTCAAATTATATAACGTAACCAAGGCTGTGAACTTTTAATCATAGTGAATTCAAGTGGGAAAAAAGTACATTAAAACCAAGTGACAAATATGTCTTAGTTGTTTAAGAAATCAGAATACAGGGGTTACGGTTGTCAAATTCAGATCTTAGAGTGTAAATATTCCATTTATATGAGAGGTAATCTTTAGTGATTTGTTCTAAGTGAGCTATTGTTGAAGCAAACAAGTTTCTTAAATAAACACGTTTAAAATGTTTTAAAAAATGTTCAAAAGCAATACTAAGATACAAACTCCAAAATCATTAGAAACTCCTTATAAGAAAATAAAACCGGCATTTGCAAAAGAAAAACTATTTTCAGCTTTGATTAAAAAGAAAGAAAAAGGTAACAAGCCCATGTACAATCGTCCACAGCAGCCTTAGCTTCTGGATCCCTCTGTGCAGGGTCTGTGGACTCATGCATGCCGTCACAGCTCTTCAGTTATCACTCATGCTTTAGCTTGGAAGACTGGAACATTTGGTGATCTCAGGTATCTCCTGTAAGTCTTCCTGGAGAGCCATTCCCCAGGTGCTAATGCAGGATATGTGGTGGTTGTTTAAAATCCAAGGTTCTCGGCCCTGCTCGAACACTTGCTCTGTCTCATCCTTGGCCCAGATTCCTAACTGATTGCTGGGACGATGCTGAGCATGTAGACTTTTTTAAATTTTTTTTTAAGTTCAGAACATTTTAATTTTCATCCAGGATTAAAAATCACTTACAAACCTACAGGTCTGCCTATTATCCTGTTTCTAAAGATAAAAATCATATTTCTAAAACCTCAAAGAATGCATCTTTTGGAAACATCAATATTAAAGCCCTAAAGATACAGAATAATTACTAGTCAGCACTGGCCCTCAAATTGCCCATACTCTAATGAAATGTATGAACAAATAACCAAAATGTAACACAACTGCTGTTGCTAGAGTAACAGTATACGTCAGGTGGCGTGCCACTACTGGAGGAAACAACATCCACAGGAGAAAGGTGGCCTCTCCAAAAACTGAAATTTGATTGAATATATATATATAATGTGTGTGTGATAATATTATTAATCATTCATTTATTTGTTCATTAATTCTATTATTCATTTAGGAAACATTTGAATGACTCTGACTCCCAAGTGTTATCTTCCACAGGGTGTAAAAAGTGACTGAACATGAGAGGGATGCCTTGGTTAACCACTGTTGTGTAATAAGAAACCGGGTAATTGACTTAGAACATCACCTACTTATTTGCTCATGGATTAGAAGCTTGGACTGGGTTCAACAGTGTCATCAGAAAATAATTATGGGTCTATGTTATAATCTTGTAAGATCTTTGAAGAAAGTGAAATTTGACAATGCCACTATACCTACCCTGGAAAATGAATAGTTTTAGTGAAATGTTTAGTGGGAATGTTTCAAAAGTCAGATCTACCTATCGCAAAAGGTTTTAGAGGGAGAAAGTCTGAGTAGATTCTCAAACTTTGTGACTAATCCCCCTTCTCATTTTCTTTCCAGTACTGTTTGCAGCCCTGTAAATAGAGACATTGGTTATTCTGTATCCCATATAATCCTTCCAAGAGGACCCCGTTACTTACAAGGGCACCAGCCAGGTTGCGGTACAGTTTAAAGAAAATTCTCTAACTCAGACTAATCAGGGTTGATGCAGGAACATGATCCCTGTATTAGGTGAATCCCCACAGTTTTACTTCCGTGTACCCCTGTTCTTCCATGGCAAACCTGAGACTGAAGGATGATGAGAGGCACATCAGCAAAGTGGTAAGGACAGCCTGAACAATAGAGACTGCCATCATGTCCTGCATGGGACATACCTACCAGTCCGAATGCTAGAGAAACCGGCTGCTGTAGCTTTCTTTCCCTTGACCTTTCCTTACTTCTCCTGTTGCCATTGGTACCTTCAGCTGTAGGACACATACCACATACAGGACATGATGCTCAGGCATGGCTGGAATCCTGCCAAGTAAAACACAAAGCCTTAAAAGGCAGAACTCCCCAAATGAACGGACTGACCAGTTCCTCTGAATCATGTACTCTCAAGAAACATTTAGGACCATTCAGGGTCTTTAAGGTCAATAAAGAATTTTCCTCTTTTGCTTCTAGAAAAGTCTATGGCTAGTAATTGTCTAGCTTTTATGGATAAAGAAAGACTTCTTAGAAATCTAGCTCCCATTCAGAAGCCCTAGAGAAGCTGTGCTTTTGTAGGCTTATGTTTCCATTCTGTTTACAGACTCTGCCTGAATTCCTTATGCTCACATATCAGTTATCTCAGAAACCATTTCAGAAACATCTATGATCAACAATTCCATAGAGAATATGCAGAGTGGACCAGGCAGAATCCTCACACTACTGAGGATACAGATGCTAAAAGGGCAGCAAGGAACATGTCTTAGGAGTTCAGGTTAAGGGACATGCAAAGTGTGCCAAGGGACACCAAGAAGGAGACTAGCCCTGTTCTGTGAGATGGGTGGAATTTTCCTGGAGGACAGGCCATGTTTGCCATGTGAAGGACAGAGGGGGAGCCTTTAATACAAAGCTAATGGCTAATACAGTCATGGAAGTAGAGTGTGATGTGTGTCGGCCAACTGTAATAAGAGCCAGGAATCGGACTTTAATTTAATTTAATCTTTAACTTACAGAGCTGTAAAAGAAAAGAGTACCAAACATTCTCTTAAAGTGGCCAAGAAAGCTATTGAAGAAAGTTGCAACAAAAGAAAGATTAAACTCAATTCAACTCAATCAAGAGGAAGGTTTTTTTGTTTTGTTTTGTTTTGTTTTTTGTTTGTTTGTTTGGTTGGTTGGTTGGTTTTTTTCTCTTTATTTGTTTTAACCTTGACCTGAGTCAGTGGCAACCTGGAGTTCCCAGCTAGTGAAGTTTGTCAAGGAGTTTACATTACTTTGCTAAATTAGGCTCCTCCCTTCCCAAAGAAGAGGGGGTGCTAACTTCTTCCTTGATTATACTTCAAAGAGATAGCTCTTAAGTTCTAACATTTTCAAGTGGAAGAAAATTTACCTCTCAAAAGAGCAGAGATTGAATTTATAATTGCCCTTTCTCTAAAGAAGAAGTCTCCCAGAAAAGGGTTGCCAGGGGGAGGTTCTCAAGGCGAGGGCCAGTAAGGGCCATCTTGATTAGACAAATCTTGGGAGCACTACCTCTGAGGCTGCTGGGTGGGGAATTAAGGCATTCTTAGGAGAGTAAGTAACCCAGTGTCTTACATTCTAGATCCGGGATAGTGTGAAACTGATATGTTCACCGCCTGCTCACCACCACAGCCTGTACTGACCTAACTGTTTTTAGATTATTTGTTCATCTACTTTTACCTAAAATCCTCCTGGCAATGAGATAAAGCAAAAGTGATATTGGCTGATGTGCTATTGATAGTCTCCCAGCCTTTTGATGAGAGTGGCCATTTACTATTGTCTGAGTGAACCTAAGCTACAAAGCGTAAATTGCCTACAATGAACTCCCTCACCCTCCTGTCCAAGTTGTATCCGTTCACCCATTTATTCAGCAAGCGCCAGACCTTGTGCTGGGCAAGAGAATAGTTGCCCACTCCTTCAAAGTACATGAGCCAGCTCTGTACTTACTAAGTACACAAACTCTAGGTATCACAGGTAGTTATGATATTGTCTTAATTTGGTTTCTACTGCTGGGGTAAATATCATAACCAAAAGCAATTTGGAGAGGAAAGGGTTTACCTCCACTTACACTTTATAATCCGTCACTGAAGGAAGCCAGGGCAGAAACCTAAAGCAGAGGCCATAGGGAAACACTGCTCACTGGCTTGCTCTCCATGGCTTGCTTGGCTACTTTTATTACACAACCCAGGACCACCTGCCCAGAGCTGGTACTTCAGACCATGGGCTGGAATCTCCCATATCAATCATTAATGAAGAAAATGACCCATGGACTTGCCTATAGGACAATTGGTGGAGGCAGTTCCTTAGTTGATGAGCCCCCTTCCCAGGTGACCCTACCTTCTTTCCAAGTTGATGAAAACTAATCAGCATGAGTGTGAATTAGGAAATATAAGTATTTGGTAAATGTTTGTGATAACTCCTGTGGATGTTTTTTCTGTTGTTTGCATTATGATCTGTGTTTCTTATCATTTTACTTGTGCCCATGACTGTCCTGCAGGTTTGATGTATCTTTATTATCAAATGGCTACTCTGCAGATGAGGAGGCTAAATACCAGGGCAGGGAAATAATCTTCCAAGGCCATGTGGCTATTAACAGGCGATTAGGATTCTGACCTAGGTCTGTGTGACTCTAAGGTGATAGTGAGTTGGACAATACATCGAGCATCACAGAAGTCCATAACCCATGGCACAGTATAAGAATTCAGAATCTGTGTTGGTGGTAATCCTTAAGCAGCACACCAAGCATTGTCTGCACTTCTGCAGGGCATACATCTTAATGAAACAAGGGAGCCCAGCCCCCAGCTCTGCCAGACAACTGGAGCACAGTCAAGCACCTGATAAAATCTTTCTGTCCTATGTCTCCAAATCCATACCATACTCACAAATTTTGCTATACTCTTGTAGCACTTGACCTCTATAATTTTTTCCATATTTATAAAGAATGCCCACCATATGTCACCATAGAGAATGGAAGGAAGAAAGCCAAAATTAACCATTGCTATTAACAGAAATAAGGGTAACACCATCACAATATAAAAATGTAACTACATTTACCTCAAGTGCCTCAAGCTTTTTTGGTTTCCTCTCCCCTGCCCTGCTCTAGACTTCATTCCATCTTTTTCCAGATGCAGCTGTTGCTCCTCTGGGAAGAGTTTCTAGATCTCTGCGACTCTCCTGCACCTTCATTCTACTGACCACCACACTGGACCTGTCCGTGAGTGATCTGGGTACCCTGACTCAGGGCAACTCACCGAACAGACGGATATGACTTTCCTGGAAGGTACTCATAGTCCAATGGCTTGTCAGTCACTAGAAAAGTGCAGTGAGCCAGGAACTGGACAAATGCTTTGCGGGGAATATCTTGTCAGCCCTCGCAGTTTTCTGATGAAGGAGACACTAGGTGAAGGCAGAGGTGAGATTCAAGAATTCACCTAAGACATCATGGTTAACAATTTTCATGTTTGTATACTTCCAACGCCTATAAATCCTAGAACGGCTATTCCTTGTAGCACAATTACTGGAAGTGTTTTAAGCTATGTTATATCTCATAGCAGACTGCCCTCCCATTTCATCCTCCCTACCACTCTTACTAACTTCTTCCAAAGTTTAACTACCACTGTGGATGATTGATTGATAAATAAAACACTGATTGGTCAGTAGCCAGGCAGGAAGAATAAGCAGGACTAGCAGAGAGGAGAATTGAGAAAACAGGAAGGAGGAGAGGAGGAGACGCCAGCCTGCCGTCCAGGGAGCGACAGGTAAAGCCATGGAACACATGGCAACATATAGATTAACAAAAATGGGCTGAGTATAAGAGTGAGAGCTAGACAACGGCAGGCCTGAGCTAATGGCCGAGCAGTTTAAATAATATAAGCATCTATATGTTTATTTTATAAGTGGGCTACGGGACTGCCGGGGCTTGGTGGGACCGGAGAGAAAAACTCTAGCTACAATATCCTTTTAAGACAAAACAAAAACACAAGAAAACATCTCTCTTTCCCTCTCTGCATTTCTGGCCCCAACCACCGCACAATCAAAGCTTTCTGATGGGTGGTGTCCCCTTTCTTACAGAATACAGACTAAAGCTCACACTTCTCACAGCACTCAGCACGCTTTGTGATCTGGTTGCAAGCCCACCCTCTTCCTCCTCACCTCGCTGCCTTGCGGTGTGCCACCCACCCCCCAGCAGATCAGGCTCCCTCTGCTCTGAAACAGGTATCCAGGAATGCAGGAGAGTCCGAACAAGGGCACCAGAGGGGAGCAGATCCACCTGCAGATTCCAAAACCTGGCAGTTGCTTGGTAATTGTTACCTCCTCTGTTCTCTCACAAGTAAGAAGCAAATGGCGTTCTCCTATTGGAAGAATTGAACTTGATGCCACATCCAAAGCACAACACGGTGGCACTGCAGGAACCTGGCAGGACTTCAGATCACGCCCCTGTCCCTCCTGTGCTCAGGTGGCTGGTTGAAAACTAACTCCTCTGCTTAGGAAAATTCCTTAAGTTGTCACCTCTTCTAGGCAGCCTGCCCCAGTGTCTTCCATAAATCCCCTTTCCTCCTTCCCCTCACCTCTTCAGCACTAAGCTGTGACCTCTACTGTAACACTTTAAGCTGGATTTCGGTGACCTGTCACTGGCTTCTCCCTTCTATTAAACCATGAATTCTGCTGGAACCTGTATATCTACTAAACACAATACTTAGTACCTAGTGAGCTTACAAATGTTTGTTGATTAACTCAATGTTTTTCTCTATTTACTTGGCTATCAGTAGTGTTCAAACAATATTTTAGTGTGAAATCAGAGCCAATTGTGTATGGAAGAGGAGATTTTTCTCCTAAATTCCCAGGCACATCCCCTTTCCATTTAAAAGCCACTTTGGCTCCAGAATCTTTGTTTGCGAATTGTATTGGTCTTCCTTTAGAAGCATGAGGGAATTTTTATGACAGGAAAAGCTAATGCTTACAAAACCTTTTCATTGTAAACGTTGATTATTTATGAACTCTTACAGGAAGGAGACCCTCTGGACGCTGGCACATGGGAGAAGCCATCCCCCCAATTTATAATGAATGAATGTTGGAGTAAACCTCTTCATTAACCAGATAGAGAAAGGAACTTACACTCAAAGTAATCACTCTTCTCTTCAAGCACAAATGCCCCATAGACTCCACTTCCTGACTGGTCGGTCTCTCATGGGACAGTCCTCTTTCTGAACCGCTGAGTGCAAGGATTCTGGTGACAGGTAGACTCCCCAAAGCCAGTTGCTCAGAGCAAATGCAGCCACAGTTCTGGAAACCCAGGGGTGGTCTTGGCTGGCCAAATGCAGTCCTTTAAGCAACTGAGTCAGGAGCCCATTAAAGGTGTTAATTTTGCATGATGTGGCACAACAAGTTTATAAATAAATAACAAATGACCCCCGCAGTTCCTCCCTCTGCATTTCTGTGTACCTGCTGCAACGTTGGCCACAGCGGGAACCTCCTGATGCCTCCCAGAATTGCACCCCCCCCCCCAAAAAAAAGGAAGGAGGCATTTCTCTCACCAAGATATGAGGCCTTCTGGTGCCTTCAGCACTGGATCCAGCCACCTTTAGGAAATTCCCATCAACATACCTTCTGTGACTAGATGTATTCAATTTAAGATTATCATTCTAAACTGCAAGAACAAAACACAGATGTGAGAATTTTAGAAAAATGTACTGTTGGGGGCCATTAGAAAAAATACTGTTTAAAATATATAACATATGTAACTATTAAATACATAAAAATCTCATGTACCAAGAGGCAAAACATGATGAAAGTTGCTGAATATTTTAAGTACCTATATTGCTGCATAAAATGGTTTTGTGCCATAGAATTTTCTATTGCAGGAGATTTATGAAATTTTGTCAACGTGGTAGATCATGCTGAAGTCAGGCGAAACACTAGCACACTTTAAGTTGTTTTCAATTTTTAATTAAGTTTGAGACTGCATCTTTGCACTTGTGAGTGTGCGTGCAAATAAATACACAAGAGTGCTGTTGTGATGAACACAAATGCAGATCTGTGCAGATGTCCGGGTGCCCTTGCCAGCTGACCCTTCCCAATGTGTAGAGTTCTTGGGGCTGGATCTGTGCAATGGTTATTCTCGGGTGTCAAGTGACAAAACTCCACCTCCTCAGTCACCCTTCTCACTGGAAAGAAGGAATTGAATAAGCCCCAGCGGGTCCTTCCTGGGTTCCCAGTCACCAATGTAAATCAGGAGAACTAAGTTTTTTGAGACTAGCCATGTTTACCACGTTCCTAAAGATGGAAGCAGACTGAATTTTAGCAGCTAACTAAAATCCATCTGATGCTAACCCTGGGGTCTTGCTCAAAACCACTCTTGAGAATTAACTTATTCAAGATACAAAACATTAAGCGAGCATGAACTTACAAAAACAAAAATGACTGGTAACAAATAACTCAGATACAGATCACCAAAGGCCTAGGGTGAAGAAAGAAAGAGATAACAACTTCAACAACATTCCCAAAGGACACAACTCACATCCTTTCTGTCCATAACCTGCCCTGCCGCCTACCTCTGTTCTTCAGGATCAGCTCCCAATCTCTTTCATGCCTGGAATACAGACCAAACAATTTGGTATGCAATTATGTACGCTTCTGTCTTGTTCCTAAGCTTTCTATGTGTTTGCTTCTGTCCAAACACAATTCCACTCTGTTTGGAGGTCAGCAACTCCATCTCACACATCTGTGTTTCTCTGGGGTCTAGCACAGCATGGGACAAATCAAAAGTTTCAGTAACTGCTCCTTGTACAAGCAGTTAGCCAGTTGTTTGGGGATCTCCCTCCACATTTCCTCATTTGCCTGCACTTGCACCCTCACCTGATGAGTGTGTTTCTATTTGTTATACACCTTATTCTTTACCTTTTTTCCACAAATTACATGTATGTTTACTACTGACATAAAATTCCACTGTGAAGCCCTGTCACAGAGTATTTAGATATTTCCCTATTGGTACACATATAACATGCTACCATTTGCTAGATTGACATAATGGTATTGAACAAAATAAACACCTATTGTTCTTGTGCCTTTGTTTCTTCAGACTCCAGGAGTAGGACAGAGTTAATGGTTATTTTGAGATTTTTCACATTATTAATGATATTTCCAGTTTACTTTCCTGAAATGTCTCAAAGACACCCACCCCCAACATTCTGAGGGTTTGTTTCACCACACTCTTGACAGTACTGGCTACCTCCAATCTTTCCACAATTTAGCATCACAAAGGAAAGAGTTAGGTTAAAACAGAAAGAAAATAGGAAAGAATAAAGAAAGGAAGGAAGAGAGGGAGGGAGGGAGGGAGGAAGGGAGAGAGGGAGGGAGGGAGGAAATAAAGGAGGCATCTCGTTTTTGTTTTAGTTTCTCTGACTGCCAGTGAAATCAACTTCCTTCACTATTCATTTGCATATCTTGTTTTGAAAACTGACTTTACTTTTGACTTTTTATATTTAATGTGAAGCCAAACACTGTACCTTACGGATGTCTTTCACTTTTTAATTACATACATATTGTTCCTCCAGATAAATCTTACACCTTGTCAACTTCTTGAGGACAATCCCTGCATCTTAGAGTCTGCTTTACAAGCCCAGGTTTAGCATATTTTAATGTTTCCATGGAGGGATACTCAATAAATCCATTCTACAACTTCAACCAATATTTAGCAACAGTGATGTAGCCACAGGGTCTGAGCCATTATTTAGTTCCATCATTCTAAGATGGAACACTCAATAGCCTCAAGTTTCTGAAAGATCAAGTGAAGGTTTTCTTTTTGAAGGCCAAATAAAACTCCCAGTTTTATGTCTACCACTCTATACACCTTGGGTTTGGCAAAGAGACGTCTCAGAATGCATTTGAGTCCAAGCATAACATATGAGGCTATAACTATAAAGATCATTTGGGAAAAACAAGTGATGAATGGAATTACAAAGAAGTTCTGGGCATTTGAAAATACAGATACACACACACACACACACACACACACACACACACACACACACACATACACACAAACCACCACCACCACCACCACCACCACCACCACCACCACCACCACCACCACCATTGCAGATCAGTAGTTTAATTGGAGCACAATCCTCCCCCATTTTATGATATAGAAATCAATCTTTGTCAGTGCAGAAAAGCAGAACACTTAAAACCACACAAATGAAAACAATCATGAAATAAAACCAGTAAATGTTTTACACTATGAATACCAGAAGGAAGGTTAATTTTATGTAATGATGAGGCAAGTTTTAAGATCTTCAGCAAAATTTACAGTGACTTCAGGGATTTAAGAAAGCATTTAGATCAAAGTAGGATTTGGGGAGTTTGTTTAATGAAACAAACTAATCTGTGAGATTTAGGAGGCAGGTGTAGGATTATGTAGGATTACTGTATCCTGGGAGTTTGAGTAGAGAAAGCAGAAAGCATCAGAAACTCAGGTAACCTGAAGGAGTCTCAAGATTTGAGACAAGCAAACAAGGAAGGCTCATTTAGCCTGTCAAGGAGTCAAAGTCTGGATCAAAAACATGGAGGCTTAGTCATTTTCATCCTAATGGATGTCACCTGAATCCCTGTCACTAGCCTCCAGTCTTAAAAAAAAAAAAAAAAAAAAAAAAAAAAGCCAGTTCTAATGCTGAGTACAGACCCTGATTTCATTTCAATAGAGAACACACGCGCGCACACACACACACACACACACACACACACACACACACACACACCATATTTTACATATAAGACGAGAGAGAAAAGGCCACAAACTGTCAAGGTGCTGCTTCAGTGGAACTAGAAATCATTTTTATTTTATACTTTCCTGTATCTTAAAAATAATTTTAAGGTGAGCACTTGCTATTTTTAAAGCAGCAAAAGCTGATGTTCAAGAAGCACGCTCTCGTATAGCATGTTTGAGAAGCATGCTCTCGTGTAGCATGTTTGTAGCTGGTGCTTGGTTAATGTGGCACTCTGGCATGTTCTGCAGTTCTGATTTTTCTAAACTAATTAATCAAAAGTCAAAGTTCTTAGTGCCAAAGATTCTACTCTATCATGGCCTTAGCTGCCTCCTTAAGTTGGTGGTGACCAAAAGTTGACATTTCTACCATTCCTCATTCCCAGCGTTTATGGATTTTCTAGCATATGGCAAAAATCAAGCTGAAGAGGAGAAAAAAATTATAAAAGTTGCTTCACATATCCATTTGCCACTACACCTCTGTCTTTATCTTTGAGAAGGTTTTTGTTTGTTTGTTTTGATTTTTAGATTTAAAAAAAAGATGTTTTGGAAGGCAGCTATGCTCACCACTATACCCTCAATGCCAGGGCTCATAGGGGCAATCAGGAAGCCTGTATGGGCCTGTGCCAGGTCCTCTGCATATATGCTGTGGTTGTTAGTTTTATGGTTTTGTGTCCTACAGTGGGAGTGGGGGTGTCTCTGACTCTTCCATAGGCTCTTGGGACCCTTTTCCTCCTACGGGGTTTTCTCACCTAGCCTTGATGTGAGGGTTTGTGCCTAGTCTTATTGTATCTTGTTAAGGTTGTGTTGGTGAATATCCTGGGGAGGCCTGCTCTCTTCTGAAGGGAAAGGAAGGAGGAGCGGATCTGGGGAAGAGGGGAGGGAGGGGTTGGTCTAGGAGGAGTAGAGGAGGGGAACTGAGGTCATGATCTATTGAAAACAAACAGTAAATAATTTTTAAGTTAGTGATATTTTAGAAGATTCCTCAGAAATAGTTGTAACTCACAAAAAATTGGCCTATTTGATTGATTGATTTGGGAGAGAGTTACATCCAATATATTTCAAAGTTCCCCTGCAAGGCTTAATTCACCACTAAATTTAAAAATAAAGTCTATCTGTAGAAATACACAAAGGGATTTCATCACATGGAAAACTTATACTGAGCAATTCTGAGTAACTTTTGTGGGACTTTCTATTAGTGTTTAGATTTTGTGAGACATTGTACAACAGCTGGAGGATGGCTGTCCCAGAATCCCCTCGAGCCACACCCTAACCCTTCCCTCTGCTTCCCTGAAAGGCAACCAGTATCCTAATGGCTAGTTCCATAGATTGCTTTCTTGGCATTCTGAAAACCCAGTCCCTCAAGAATCTCAGAGTACTCTCTGGATACACCAAAGAAAGAATCCAGAGGACTCTTGAAAGCTCAGACATCTTTTCTATTATTCATAGGTGGGGGTGGGGGTGGCAGCTAATAGGCAGAAAAGTGTTCACTCTACACCAACAAGAAGCATCATTATTTGTTTGTTTATTTGTTTGTTTGTTTGTTTTTTTTGTTTTTTGAGACAGGGTTTCTCTGTGTAACAGCCCTGGCTGTCCTAGAACTCACTCTGTAGACCAGGCTGTCCTCAGACTCAAAAATTTACTTGCCTCTGCCTCCCAAGTGCTGGAATTAAAGGCATGCACCATTGCTACCCTGCTGAAGCATTGGTATTTATACATATACAGGATAAAAAGAAACCGGGGCTTAGTGCTCAGGGGTGGTTTATGAGAATCCCTTCCCTAGGGAGACTTTAGCAATGCTTACCTCTCCTTAAAAGGTCCCAACACCCAAAACAAACTAGCATTCCACTCAAGTGCACTCCAGAGACTCAATGAGTTTTAGGGGCTTACCTACAGAGCATTAGTGAGGAGCTATAAACCAGAGTGTAACTGCACTTCACCCAGCAAAGATGATGGCTCTCCCCATAGACTCATGGGCTGACTTCTAACCTTCCATTAGCCTTTCCAAGCCTTTATACTCTAGCATGTCTAGAGATTAAGTCAGGTAGGAAATTGGGGAGAATTACATACAAATGGCTCCTAGGAGCAGACACACTCTCAAGTGAAAGTCCAGGGCCCTTCCTATTCCCTTCTTCTCTGAGGGACAATCAAAAGCCAGAGGATAGTCTCCTGCATCGGGAGAAGAGGACAGCTCTTTTCCCCAGAGGAAAAGAGCTGTCACTTCTGGTGGGTGCATTCTGCTTGTCTACCAGACTTCATCTCCTTTTTCTCATTCAACTTTTTCAAGGAAGGGAAGTAGCCAAGAACCCTCCTCCCACACCAACACTTCCTCACACAGGGACACCTGTAAGGACTGAGTGACTGTGACTAGCACAGACACTGATACAGCTGGCTTTTAGATTTTATAGAAATGGGACCAGAAAAGAAAACATATTTTAAGCATGGTTTTTCCAGCTCAAAATAAGGTTTGAGATACTGACCTGTGTTGTAAAAGCTATTGGAGTTCACTTATTCACAAGTATGTGTTAGTAGACATCCATGAAATAAGTACATAACAATCCGATGTTTGTTTGCTCAGTTTACTAAGGATGGATGTTTAGCTCAGACACATTATTTGTTAAGGTATTTCTTGTCAACTTATAAACACAGAATGAGAGTAACATGTAAGCAATGCTGATCATAGAGGCTAAGATCTGACATGATCGGCTGATGGGGGTTATGGAGGTGGTTACATAGTTAGGAGATTTGGGGTGGAGTGATTCCCCAAGTAGATAACAATGTAGTTCAAGGTTAGAATCTAAGTAAATTTGCCAACACCACAAGACTGGGAAAGATAGATTTTAACTGGACAAATAGAGGACAATATTGAGCAAAGTATGTCTCTCTCTCTCTCTCTCTCTCTCTCTCTGTCTCTCTCTCTCTCTCTGTCTGTCTCTCTCTCTCTGTCTCTCTGTCTCTCTGTCTCTCTCTCTCTCTCTCTCTCTCTCTCTCTCTCTCTCTCTCTCTCTCTCTCTCTCTCTCTCTCTCTCTCTCTCGTGTGTGTGTGTGTGTGTGTGTGTGTGTGTGTTTGGGTAGCAGGGGTGTCTTTCAGAGTGATGAGCAGTTTATCATAAGATTCATAACAGGTACTTCAGGTACGGGGCAATGACTGGCAGCTCCATGACATGGAAAGGGGATTCTTGGGAGAACAAGATAGAACTTTTGACCCTTTAACTGAATGACTACACGTTCAGGTCTCTAGATGCCATATGGAACTCCAATAAAGGACTATAAAACAAAATAAGGCAGTAAGTAAAGAGTGAGAGTGCCTGGAGATGGGCGGGTTGCCTACATTCCACACCTAGCTCCACAAACACTCATTCAGATTGGTTGATTGTCAGGCTGTGCAACCCGTAATACTTTATCACTCTTAAAGAAAGAAAAGAAAGAAGTCTAAGTGGAATGATAACATTTGTTGTCAATTTACCCAAACATCGTATTCCTGAACTCTCAAATTGTAGAAAACTGGGAATCTATTCTTGCTTTTATTTGTCTTTGATTTTTACCATTCATGTGATGTTATATCTGAATGAGGTGTTAGAGAGAAGACAACTTTAGCTGGCAGTCAGGAGACCTGGGCTCTGTGTTACTTCTATCTGAGGATAAATAATTACTTTTATATAGGTTAATCTTCAAGCTCCTTATCAGAAAATGACAGTTGAAACAAGTGGTATCTGGCTCAATACATCTCAAAACAGTCTCTGATCTTCCTAGCAAGTATGGAGAACAAGGTGTGTGTGTGTGTGTGTGTGTGTGTCTGTCTGTCTGTCTGTCTGTATTTCTGTCTGTGTCTGTGTGTATGGAGTGTCTGTGTGTGGACATTGTCTGTGTATGTGTGTGTCTGTGTTCTGTTTGTGACTGTGGGTGTGTGTGTATATGTCTATGTGCCTGTATATGTGACTATACATATTGATCACAATGTAAACATGTGAAGTGAGATTTTTTTTTTAGGATGAGGCTATTAGAAAGACATTTTAAAACTATGTCCAGTTTTCTTCAAATGTCAGAGAACCTCAATTGTTTACAATTGTTAATATATTGATAGAAATTCCATTAAGCTTTTCACATACAAAGACTCCTTTATCCTTTAGCACCCAGGGTGCATATGGCATCACTAAGCCAGAAGGAGAAGGAGAGAGGTTCTTCTGACCTGTTTCAATCCACAGAGGAGGCATTACATGTGGCTCTTGGTAGCAGCAGGTTCAAACGTCAATAGGTCTGTTTGCCTCAATTATACAAATGACATACATCTTCCTTTAACTAGTTTTGGAGAGTATGTAATTAATCTTTGACTTTAAAGACAAGCCCTCAGAACTACGTGCTGTCTTGTATATAGTATGGGCTCAATGAAGATTCACTAGCTAGATATTTGATAGTAGTAGCTGCTTGGGCCTGGCTTTTCTGACCTGGCTTTAAATTGTTTCTCTGTCCACAGTGCTCAGTACTGTCACAGTTTAAGCACTACCACAAATTGAATAGCTCCACTTCAAAAAGACAGAGTTGCCTGTGTCTTATAATCAAGCTACACGTGGAAAATGCAAGATCAAGCCTTACTCTCAACTCTGTGAGGAAGTTGTTTGCTTTTAACATAACTGCCCTTCAGCCACAGCTCTTCCATCTCGATAGATAACATTTTGAAATCCTTCCTCCACATAAATTGCTTATATGTGTTTGTATAAAGCCATTTAACTTCATAGTCGATTCAACATGTGGTTCAAAGACACTCATCTAATCTATTTGTTCTAAACAATGATGCTCGTTTGCCTGTAGAAAAAGAAAATATTGAAGAATCTTTGAACACTGCCCAGGGAAAGGGCGCCTTTGGGGAACAGTTGAGACTTTGAAAACCCTAAGGATCTTTGTAGCTGAAATAGCCTTGTAACCTCTCACCAGCTTTTTACAAACAAAATCTTTTAAGCTCCATCTAAAAGAAAGGCGAGCAACAATTTGAAGAATGAGATTTTCCTTTGTGCCAGATTATAGAGCTCAGCGGTTCCAACCTTTTTGTTGTATTATATTTCTGATCTAAATAAGGAATTATTTATTACCTGAAAATGGTGGTATTCAGATCACAAGTCTCCTCCGAGTATTGACTTTGATCCCCAACTGTATGTAGAGATTTAGGGAGCAGAATCTTCTTATTTGGAGAGATTCCAAGAGCCGTTCTCAGAAGCTGCCTCTCCAGGCAGAAGACACATGAGGCCCTTGTCACTGATAGTGAACCTCTCTCCCAAGTTCTTGATATCAGTTTGTTTTTATAACACATGTCCTCAGTAGCTTCATGCTTTTTTGTTTTATTTATCTTATTTTAACACAATGGAAGTTTTTCACCATGACAAGAAAAAAAAGTGGGGGATGGAGAGCCATTTATTACAAATTTTGGGCGAGGCATGGAAACACACACTTATAAATGCAGCACTTGGTAGGCTAAGGCAGTGTGATCACAAGTTCAAGACCATCCTTGATTACTGAGTGAGTCTGAGGCCTGTGTCTCAAAGTCAAACTACACATGGAAAATGCAGGATCAAGCCTAACACTCAGCTCTGTGAGGAGGTTGTTTTGCTTTCAACATAAGAGCTACACAAAACTGTCTTTTAGAAAGATAAAGCTTTAATCCCACAAAAGTTTCTGCTATAATTGTCAAAAGCTTGTGTTCTTCCATCCATGTTGTCTGGTCCTATGACCTGGGAAGTCAGCACTCATCACAGAGCACAATGAAGTCTCCTGAACGTACCTGTTGTACAACTAGTACCATGGGAAATTTGATGCCATTGTTAACATTTAGCCCTAGAACCATTTAACATTTTAAAGAAAGTAGCTGAAAAATTATAGTTTAAAGACAGTATCTCATATTCACTGAACACTTTTTGGAAGCAGACTATTTTTATTTCTTGTGCTCTTGAAATGAATCAAAGTCCTTTCAGTTATAAAATAGAAAGTCAACACACATGCTATCTATGGCTTTAGAACACTGTTTGAGGTGAGAGATGGTGGGTGAGGAAGGACTGACCAATGGCCAATGGATCTGAGAACTTGGAAATAGAAAAGACACACCTGTAGAATCAAATGAATGCCACAAGACTCAAATCTCTGATAGTCACGTTGCTTGGATATAACAAATGCTTGCCACACTTTGTCATGTTTCCAAAGCCTGTGGCACTATACATTAACAAAAAAATTCTTGTTATATACAGGAACTTTAACCGGAAGAGAGAGGATGGGGAGAGAAAGAAAATAGGCATGGTAGTTCCCTGTAGTTGGAGTTTTCCTGCCTGGCCCAGTCAGGACAAATCTCTCTTACCTGCCAGTCCCACAGTCGCTCAGACCCAACCAAGAAAGCACACAGAAACTTATATTGCTTACAAACTGTATGGCTATGGCAGGCTGCTTGTTATCTACCTTTTCTATCTTAAATTAACCCATTTCTGCTTATCTATACTTTGCCACATGGCTTGTGGCTTACCAGTGTCTTTACATGTTGCTTTTCATGGCGGCGGTAGGCGGTGTCTCTCTCCACCCAGCCTTCCACCTCCCAGAATTCTTTTCTCTCTTGTCCCGCCTATACTTCCTGCCTGGCCACTGGCCAATCAGAACTTTATTTACACAGAGCGATATCCACAGCACTTCCCCTTTTCTTTTTTTTAAAGGAAGGTTTTAACTTTTACATAGTACAATTACATATAACAAAACAATTATCAAGCAAGAATCACAGTTACAATATTAAAGAAGATATCCTATCTGTCTTATATTTGTGAGTCTAAGGTTTTATATCTAACTTACCTTTTATCATAACTGAGAAAATTATAACTATCTAGCCTTCAACCACATCAAAGACCTCAGAAGGATATAATATTACCTGAGAACCGGGAGAAGGATGCAAGCATTTTTCGGGAGTCTTGCAAGAGTAGACAGAGACAGCTGGCAGCCTGGACAGTCACCTAATGTTCCTTTGTAAAGTTGGAGCATTTGTCTTCAGCCCACAGGGTTAGAGTCTCTCAGTCACTTCTCTCAGTGTCCTGTAGAATGTCTGGCAGTTTCCTCTGCAAAGTAGGAACCTGAAGGACCATTATGTCAAGCAAAGTTTAGTGGTCACCTTTCTATGGGTCCTGCATGTCCAGTCGATCAAGCAGTCCAGGCAAGAACAGTTTCTTGCCCAAATGGCTATTTTTGCTAAGGTGAAGATAAGATATGAAGTGTCTTCAATGCCCATCCTCCTCTCTGAAGTAAATTGGTGCTGCCAGGAGCAGACATGTCTCACTGTCCAGAAAGTCTAAATTTTAAAAGTATTTTAAATGCCATATTCTGTAGGTCTTTGAAGTATTTGAAGATTACCTATCTGTCTGAAATATCTCTATGTATACCTAGAAGACTTAACTATCATGGCTACGAGTATGATTATCATAGGTGACTAATTATTAATCTATTTTTAATAATCTATTACAATTTAAAATGAGCTATACAAACATAATACCTTAAATATGATTAGAAATATGCACACAGTATAACAAAATTTGTATCAATAGACTAAAGTCTATACCAATGTAAAACATTTTAAATGAGTTGTTGCTCTTTAGAAGTAAGTTCATTAATCTACCCTTTCATCCTATCATATCTATATCATATCCCGTTTTTATCTTTAGAAAGAGATTGCATTTATAATCAACCTGTTTAAAATAAAATAGTGGTTTTTCTCTGTCCCACACCAGAGGGCTCTTCTGATTTGGGACATAAGAATCTCTTAACCTTTTCTTTTAGCAATATGTCTGGGTTTAGAGAAGGAGTGAGCCAATTCCATCTCCAAAGCCAGCTTGATAATTTTGGGAATGTGGGCGTAGTTTCTCTGACTACTTCCTGCTGGAGGGGGGCGCTGTATCTTATGGGGACACAAAGAAAATTTTAGGATTATGGAGTAGTCCATTAGGGTGAACCTCTGAGCCAGTTGCCTTGAAACCATTCTGGATGTCAGATCATCTGGGCCATGGTGTCATCGGAGACCTTTCAGGTGGTCTTGGCTGATCAAACCTGATGTATCTTAGTCTGGAACAAATCCACAGCCTCTGGCTTTCTGTGAAAACAAAAGCAGAGACTCCTTTCCAAAGCAACATATCCTTATATCCAAATTTTGAAGTCAAGGTGTCTTTAAAATTTACATATTTGTTTAACTCAACAGCTTTTACGATCAAATCTTTTTCTGTAGTTAAAAATCCCAAAGACAACATAAACCAGATTTTCTGTGTAATATCCATCTTTGTAAGACTGAAACGCTGCTTTGGCTGCTGGCTCCGCCCACCTCTGCTTCTCAACATGGCGGTGGTACAGTTTACCACCAGCTCTGGGTCTGGAGCCATGTGTACCATCAGCTCTCAGAAGCAGTTCTATCAAAGCAGCGCATAGCCCAGAAATCTTTAAAAAAAAAAAAAAAAAAAAAAAAACAAGCAAAGGCTAAATCCACTATGCAGCAGAGTAAAGTGTCACTTATAGATTCCTCATTCCCGCCACACTGCAGGTCAGACGCACACGCCAGGAATCTGCCAGAGTAGCTCAAACCAGCAGGCTGCCATTAACTTGAGAGAGACAACTAGAAAGCTGTTTTTAGCTCCGTTTTAGAATCTTTTTTCTCAGGTTTTAGGTGGAAATTCTTGCCAACACGTTGGACACCATTTGTAGTTGGAGTTTTCCTGCCTGGCCCAGTCAGGACAAATCTCTCTTACCCGCCAGTCCCACAGTCGCTCAGACCCAACCAAGAAAGCACATAGAAACTTACATTGTTTACAAACTGTATGGCCATGGCAGGCTGCTTGTTATCTACTTCTTCTACCTTAAATTAACCCATTTCTGTTAGTCTATATTTTGCCACATGGCTTGTGGCTTACCAGTGTCTTTACATGTTGCTTTTCATGGCGGCGGTAGGCGGTGTCTCTCTCCACCCAGCCTTCCACCTCCCAGAATTCTCTTCTCTCTTGTCCCACCTATACTTCCTGCCTGGCCACTGGCCAATCAGAACTTTATTTACACAGAGCGATATCCACAGCAGTTCCCAGCTGTAATACCAGCACTTGGGAGGCTGAGGCAGAGGGTTTCACGTGAAGCCAGCCTGGGCTGCACAGTGGATATCTGGCTATTCTGGTCTAAACAGTAAGATTCTGTCTCAGACAAAGGAACAAACAAAAGCTAACAACAGTAACAGCAGCAGCAACAACAACAAACAAACCAACAAACAAAAGCCTGACATCAATAGGGAGACAGCCTCTTGCTAACCATGGCAGTAAGGACAATCAGAGAGGTGTCTAAAACCCTTCTAGTTTGGGTTGTTTAGGTAGTTATTCTGCAGACCAGGAAACCTTTTCTGAAAAAGGCCAGTGAGTAAATAATTCAGGCTTGGTGGGTCATGTGGTATCTATTACTATAGCACCAAAAAAAAAAAAAAAAAAAAAAAAAATCCACTGACAATACACAAAGGAGTCTGTGTCTTTGTTCCAATGGGATTTATCTGAAAGGTGAATAGAGGGCACCCTTGGTCCAAAGATACAGTTTGGAATGCCCTGGTATACTCAATAGCATCAGGTACTCCAATAACCCCTTAAAGGCGTTACTGTATTCAAGTCCAGCAGTGTAGCTGATGTTGACAGTCACGGTCTTAGCTCAACAAGAAATGATGGGGTGTTTCCTGTGCTTTCTCATCAAGGCAAAAAAAAAAATGATAAAATATGTGATAAAGAGTCTATCTAGAAATAGAAAGAATATTGGAACTCAGGGAACAAATGTAAAACTAATCAGGAAAAGGTTTCTTATCAAATAATACATTTCTAATATGTGTGAATGGCTGAAGATTTGACTCATGGGTTTCTGTGTGAACATAAGCTACATAGTTTTCATCAAGATTAGCACTGTCCAATACAGTAACTACTATCAGTATAGTGCTGTGAGTAGTTGCTAAAATTGAGGGGCTGAATAGTTAGCTCTATTTGCTTTTAATAGAGTTAATTTAAGAGCTGGACAGTGGTGTAGCACACCTTCAATCCCAGCACTCAAGAGGAAGAAGCAGGTGGATCTCTGTGAGTTTGAGACCAGCCTGGTCTACAAAGCAAGTTCCAGGAAAGGTGCAAAGCTACATGGAGAAACTTTGTCTCAAAAAAACAAAAACCTAAAAAAAATAGTTAATTTTAAATTTAAAAGTAGATACTACATCCAATGTTTGGAAACCTTTAATGTATGTGTGACCAAACTTTAAACTTTTCAATGTAACTGTTTTGAATCTCTAAATACAGATCAAGTGTCTCTCATGAAAATTTAACTGTGCTGTTAAGTGTACAATGCCCATGAATTTCAAAACCAGCACAAATGAAGAGTGGTAGGTCATTTTGATCATTAGCATACTGGTTAAATACTAAAGTCATAGTATGTTGAAATAAAATATTTGTACTGGATTAAGTACAATAGATTTTAAATTAATCCTATTTCTTTTTATTTTCTTTCAATGTGATAGTTACAGTTCATATGTATGAATTGCATTGTATTTCTCTTGGAAAAACTATCCAATATAGTTCTCTTGTTAGAATATCCTACTTAGCTTTCTTACAGAGTCCTGGCCAGCTGCTTAGCCCTGGTGCCAGCCATAATGGATTCGGCCCCCTGTATCAGTCACCAGTCAACACAGCCTCTCACACATACGGCCACAGGCCAATCTGATGGAGGCAATTCTGCAGTAGAGGTTTCCTCTTCCCAGGCTGTGTCGGGTTGAAAATTAAAACTACCCAAACTAACCAGTACACCCACTGTATGTTAGGAGTGGGAAAGGTTGGAACACAGACTGTTAGTACTACAAGTCAGCTGAAGATAGGCGAACAAATCCATAGTCCTGGTGTTTCAGTGCGTTAGCTTGTTGAACTGAGATGCCTCTAGAAACAAATCCCTCTTTAAATCTTTGTCATTTCGCTGATGCCTGTGATAAGAGCAATAGCTGAAACTATCGGTTGTGGTAGCCAGGTGACCGAGCCTGTGCTCATCCACAGATTCAGAGGCTGAGGAGGAGCTGGATAAAAAGAGTTCAAACAAACATGCAGCTCTGGGCTCTTTTATTTTATCATTACTTGGGGGAGACAGCGTGTGTGCACATCACACAGGGGAAGGTCAGAGGACAACATTTGGAAGTTGGTGCTCTCCTTCCACCACGGGATCAAGGATGGGACTCAGACTGCTCAGCTTACACGGCAGACTTGCACCTGCTAAGCCACCTCGGCCCCAGACACACAGCTTCTTTCAATGCCCTGAGACAGTTGCCCTGAGACAGAACCAAGACATTTAAGCTTTTCCCAAGATTCCACAGAAGCAAACAGTCTCATGGCAAAACTGAACCAGAAAAGGAATTCCAGCAGCCTGCTCTGTTTTAATTCTCCCTGGTACAATTTTTCCCGATGTAATGTACACAAAAGGTAAAAGTCAAAAGGAAATGGAAAAGAAAAGCAGGATTCAATTTTGTTCACTAATTTGATACTTCAGTTTAAAAAAAAATGTAAATTTACAATGAAAGCTATAATTCCATCAACACCTTTCTCTTGCCATAAGCCAGAAGAATAACACTAATCAAACTCTAGCAAGTTACAAAGCCTTGTAGAGCTGGGAGAAAAGTTATAAAAAGACAATGGAGGAGTTGGGAACCAAGTCAGGCAGGAAAGTGCTGGTCTTGCAAGCATGAGAACCTAAGTTTGACCCCAAAACCCACGTTGGGGAAAAAGGCACACACAGTACATACTTATAATCCAGGACAGGGTAGGTGGAGACAGTCAGGTTCCTGAGGACCAGCCAGCCTACCTTTCTTGGCGTGCCAGGTTCAGGGTCAGTGGGAGCCCTTGTCTAAAAACAAAGGTGGACAGTAATGCTACTGCTACACCTGAGATGAGGCTGCCTTTGGCTGACATTTTGCATATGCACAAACATGCAAACACACACATACTGGGGCATACACACACACACACACACACACACACACACACACACACACACACGCAGTAGCAAAAGAAACAAAGATTAGGATACATTTAAAGGAACACTGTAGAGGAACCTGGCGATGCTCTATTGCTTGCCCAAGTATTGAATATATGGAAGAATTCATTTTCTAATACTATATTAATGATTTACTTACGACATACATTTTTCTGTATGTGTGTTGATAAAATGTTTTCTAATCATTGAAATAAATTAAATTCCATATTCTGAGACCAGGGATAAGGTTTCTCGAGTGCAAGCATGACATGAGCCCCTGACTTGACTGAGGTTTCACCAACACACTAGCAGAAGCTTCCCGATTAAAGAGTTGGCCCTTCAGGCCCCATGCCAATCAGTCAGTGGCCAACACAAAATGAACTCAACACTATTTTTGGAATTTTATTTGTTTGTTTTTTATCTTTGGCTCATAATGCTTTGTTTGGATATTTTTTAACCTTACTAGTTTTTTGCTTGTATGATATAGTTTCCAATTTTGTATTTTTATGGTGTGTGTGTGTGTGTGTGTGTGTGTGTGTGTGTGTGTGTATGTGTGTGTGTGTGTTATAGTACATTTTCTTTGTTGCTTGTTTAGGGGATTTTTTATATTTTTTCTAAAGTTTGTTTATGAAAGAAAGGGAGAAAGGAAGGAAGGGAGGGAGGGAGGGAGGGGGAGAGAGAAAAAAGAGAGAGGGAGAGAGAAGGAAGGAAGGAAGATAGGAAGGAAGGAAGGAAGGAAGGAAGGAAGGAAGGAAGGAAGGAAGAAGGAAGCGAAGGAAGAAAGGTAGGCATGTAATTGGGTGGGTTAAGAGATGAGAAAAATCTGGGAGGAGATCAGGGAGGAGAAACCATGATGATAATATATTGTAAAAAAATTATTTTCAATTTAAAAAATCTTGAATGAAAGAAAGAAAGAAGAAAAAGAAAGAGAATAAACAAATGAATGAAAGAAAGAAAGCCACAGGCTGAGAAGTAAGTGCTTCCTCCAGAATTATTTTAAGTAAGAGAAATAAATGTCTATTTTACTTGAAAGAAGAATGAAAGAAAGAAAGAAAGAAAGGGGAGAGGAGGGAAGGGGAGGGAAGGGGAGGGAAGGGGAGGGAAGGGGAGGGAAGGGGAGGGAAGGGGAGGGAAGGGGAGGGAAGGGGAGGGAAGGGGAGGGAGTTCCTGTAATGTACAAATCTGGACAGAAAGTATGTAGCAGGTTACTAGCTAGTAGTATCAGGTAGCTAGTTCACCTTGAGTGGAAATATTAAGCACAAGAACTCTTGAGTCACAATGCCACCAAGCTCATCTTCAGCTTCTTTTCCTATGGACTATTCCAAATACTTTTGATATATAACCAAGAAACCCAAAACTCAGTGACTCCAAGCAACATCAATGCATTTTGCTCTCAAATTTTGTAGGTCAGGCCTTCATGGACATGTTCATTTTTGTGATACTTTGTCCATATTTATGTATTTAGTCATTTGGAGTTGGTGCACACATACCACAGTGCACAGTGCACATGAAGTTCAGAGGACATTTTATGGGAATATTCTATTCTTCCACAATGAGGAGTCTAGGAATAGAACTCAGGTTATGAGGCTTATCAGCAAGTGCCTTTACCCACTGAGCCATCTTGCTGGTCTTCATAATACTTCTGTGTCTAGCACTTACAAAGGTTCACTTGGTGAGTTTCAGCTAGAGGATGGCCCAGTCTGGAGCATCTAACACCACTTCACTTGCATCTGCATGTTTAACACTAGAAATTAAATGGAAGGCTATGGCTGCTGGCCAGAGCTTGGAGCATGGCTCCCTGCGGCTCAGCTTCTGCACAACACAATGGCCTCAAGGTAATCTGTCTTCTCTCTTATCAATCGTCTGGGCACAAATGTTCCAACTATCAGAGTAGAAGTCACTGTGCCCTCTATATCTAGAAAAAGTCCCATCAGACAGATTGTTGGATGAAGTTACCATTAATTTACCCAGGTTAAAAAGGAAGGGACATATACCTGAGCCCTTAACAAAAGACTGGTGGGGTCAAACTGAGAACATGCCAGAGCTATTGTGGTGCCTTCTATAGAAATTACCTCTTCTTTCATTACATTTGAGACCCTAGTCTCTGTCTCTGTCTCTCTCTGTCTGTCTGTCTGTCTCTGTCTCTCTGTCTCTGTCTCTCTGTCTCTGTCTCTCTCTCTGTCTGTCTGTCTGTCTCTCTCTCTCTCTCTCTTTCTCGTGTGTGTGTGTGTGTGTGTGTGTGTGTGTGTGTGTGTGTGTGTGTTTACACTACTAAAGAATAAAAGCAATGCCATAAACATGTTATGCAAGTGCTATACTGACCAATACCTTCGGTTCTGGTTGACCCTTTTAAACTCATGAAAACTTAATTATTTTATTTGAAAGAATAGTGATAAATATAACAGCCACTCATGGACTATCTTAAGGAATGGTGATAAGGCAACACATGCTTGGTACACTGTCAAGTTGTAGTTAGAGCAGCATGTTCTCCTTCATCCCTATTATGATGGCAGATGCTGAGAAAAAGTAGAACAGAAAGATGGCTCCAAGAAGATGTGGAGAGAATGATGCAGAGACAACGGGGTGGGGGCATCCCAAGATGGCAGTGTGGCACAGAGATCCATGTTGGCCAATGGCTAAATGGAAGCATTCTCAGCTGCTCAATTTTCCCTAGGACTGGCCTTGGTATTTTGTCAAGCAAGCCAAGGGAGATGACTTGTTTATAAAAGTCACTTTCATTAGAAACATCAGATTGTCTTCATTCCTAGGGTTACTGAGTAAAAATAAAAGAGGGACCCCACTTTTGACACATCCTGACACTGTCTGCAAAGAGTAATCTTTCTTGAGTCTCTAAACAAATGAACAGCAGCCTTTCTGGGCCATGACGGTGCCTTGGGATTTAGCACAGTGATGGAAGTATGTAACAAACTTTAAGTGAAATAAATGGATCTCATCCAAACAAGTCCCCAGTGGGCAGGTAGAGGGGATCTGTATTACAGGATGCTTTATTAATACTTGATGGAAAGAGCCTAAACCCCTCTGCCACTTGGCAGTTGTGAAATAAACCTTTGTATAAAAGTGTAAACACAGGAAGCTATGTAAATTAACACTTGGCTTAGTCCTAAAGCAATATTTTCTACTATCAAACCATTTTAGCAAACGTTAGTTGACAGCCATTCAAATGATGCTTCGTACCATTTTTAATTGCAAAAATACAGAAATTCAAGAAAGACAAGATGTTTAATAAACAATACTGAATGTTCCCTACCCAGATTTAATGTCAATTACTGAATATCTACTAGATATTAAATTAGCATTATATGGAAAGCATAATATGTCAGCCACCTCTTAATGAATACAAATTCATGCATTCCAAAAGTCATGTTGATTTTATTTTACATAGAAGCAGTTGATTAAAGTTTTGGACTTTGAGCTTTTAATTGAGTGAACATAAAAAAGCCTACAAATATGTACAGATTTTCTAACATGGGCATGGGCACAGAGGGATACACACAGTTAAATAGGAGCCAATTGCTATTGTCTTGAGTGCCATCATCTTGTGGAACAGACAAAAGTATACATCAATAACTCTATTATAAAGCTCATAAAGATCAAATATCATAATAGAGATGAAACATCATTCTTTGGGGATGTTTGGAACAGACTGATTCAGCACAAGAGTAAAATGAACATAAAAGGTTTCTTGAAGAAGTGGGATTAGTATAGGGGCCCTAAATAATGGGTAGAAAGCACATTGAAAACTCTGATACCAGCAAAATAGAAATAACAAATGAGGGGAAACTCTAGAAGCAGGCAGATATGAAGAATATTTTAGGAAGAGGCAAATGATTACAGTGTGAGATCCATGAAGTCAGGGATTCCCTTTACACATTTCCAGAATCCTGCTAGAAATTCTAGAAATTTATTGAATGTTAAATAAGTGAAAATTTGGCAGTATTCAGTTGCATTGTGCAATGGGTACAAAATTAAAATGTCTAGTTACAAGAAAAAAGCAATATTAATATCAATATCAAATTCTGCCAAAATTTCAATAAATTGTTAAATTTACACACCATTATGGCAACAATACTTAGTGAAACTCATGGAAATCTTAATATGTCATACAAAAAGCCATGAAAACTAGGCCCTTATTCATAAAGCTTGATGTATTAAAAGCTCAAAAGAGATTAAAAAAATGTACAGATTTAAAGAGATTAATTTTAATGTATTTGTAATAGTGAAAATCCAGGAAAGAATTTAGCACATGGTTACTGAGTGACTTTCTATACTGCTCACCCTAACAGTTGAGAAAGCCAAGAAGATATGGGTGCTGTCATTACCAACTCAAGACAGAATTTACTGCTCGTATAGAAACAGCAAGTTTCATGAAGCTTCATGATAACAAGACAGAAGCCAGAGCACTTACACAAACAGAAAAGAGACAGGAACCAAAAGGTTAGCACTATAGGATGCAGAGCACAGAGAGAATAAGAGAGAAATGCAGGAACAAAGTATTTACAAGGACCCAGAAAACAATTAGCCAATAAGTAAGTACATATGTATCAATAACACATTTAAATTATATTTATTAAACTCTCCCATCAAAAGACATGAAGTGACTGAAGGTCATTCTGCTTCAACTATGTGCTGCCTGTATGAGAACTATCTGAGCTTTAAAAACGCAAGTTAGATGAAAGGAAGAGGTTAGAACAGTGGTTCTCAATCTATGGGTCATAACCCCCTTGTTGGTTGCATATTAGATATCCTGCATATCAGGCATTTACATTATGGTTCATAACCGTAGGAAAATTACAGTTATGAAATAACAATGAAATAATTTTATGGTTCGGGGGAGTCACCACAACATGAGGAACTGTATTCAAGGGCCACAGCATTAGGGAGGTTGAGAACTACTGGATTAGATGGTGTCCCACACAACTACTATTTAAGAGAAGAGGGTAGTTGCCACCAGGGGAGAAAGGTAGTCATCAACCCAGCTGCAAACCTCTTGATCTACAATGGTGGCCTGCCTGCATGATGTGCTAGTACAATAAAGTCACAAGTGTTGTGGGAGTAATCAACCACTATCTGATTGGATTTAAGGCCCACTCCAGGAGATTGAACCCATGTCTGACATGGCTGAGGTAGTCAAGAACATAAGACTAGATAGGTAGGTCCTTGACATAGGAGGGAACCAAATGTAGCAATCCCAATGATTCTTAAGGGCATTCTGCTATACCCATAGATCAGTGTCTTGCTCAGCCACCATCAGCAAAGCTTCCTCCTGCAGTATATAGGAACAAATACAGAGAATACCTACAAATGAACAATGTGCAGAGAGTAAGAGACGTTGGCACACTCCGTCTCAAATAAAATGTCTTCATCAAATCCCTCCCCTCGGGACTTAGGAAACTCTGTGGAAGAGAAGGTGGAAAGACTGTAAGAGCCAGTGGGGGATGGAGGGCACCCATGAAGGAAGGCGTTCTAGAAACAACTGAGCTAATGCACATATGAGCTCAAAGACACTGTGGCTGCATGTACAGGCCCTGCATAGTCAGTCAGATACGGTCCCAGCATTGAGAGGGCAAATGGACACCCGCAATCTATAAGCTATGTCCAGTTGACAACTGCTTGCCAAGGAAAAGTTAGTTTTCTCTAACAGAGTCTTGCTAAGCATACAAACCACATTTAAGGACAGACTCCATGCCCGGCCAACGCAAAATGAACTCAATGGAATTTTGGAGGTGTTTTGGGTTGGTTTGGTTTTTTATTTGTTTGTTTTACCTTACAGGCCTTTTTCTTATATATTATGGTTTCTGATCTTATATCACATTGTGTGAGGACACCCAGATGCAGACCTAAAAGACCAGTGCCACATGTTCCCTTTCATTTGTGGTTTCTAGATCCAAATTTTCAGATTTGGGTAACCACAAAACCTAAGAAAGTAAAAGGGGATCATGGAGAGTGGTGGAAGGAACTCTAAAGAGGAAAATAGCAGGATACAGATGACACAAAGAGGAAAATGGGAAAGACAGGAGTTGACTTTAAAATTAGAGAGAGGGAGCAATAATAACAGGGCAGGGGTCAGTAACAGTAAGAATGTTTGAAAAGCCATGGGGACTCATATTGTTGTATATTCATCTGAAGTGACATAGAATACACATACACATTATATACACACACACACACATATATATAATTATATATAATTTAAATGAATTTATGCCATGTGGGATAACAATGCTTCCCCCAAGAGCCATAGATGATTTAATAAAAACTTCAATACCCAAGCATGAGAAACATCCTTTTTAATTGTTGGCCAATGGAGTTCAGATACTGTCAAAACAATATAGTAATTGCTGTTGCCCTTCACTCTCCCAGAGCTTGAAGTCAAGTCCCTGTTGCTGAAGACACCAGGCGCTTTGGACACAGGAGTTGAGCTGGATCTGGCCCCAAATCATCCTCCCTGAAGACTACATGCTTAGTACTAGATGTTAGTTATACAAGATGCCATTTAAGGAAAGCAATTAATAGTCCTCCTCAGCTGTTATGCCTGTGAAACACAGCAATGATCACCATGGCAAGATCCTTAAAGTTGAAATAGTGGCATTTATATCTTGGCAGTAATCAACAACACATGTCTAATTGAACTTAAAGCCCACTCAATATGAGGGAAACCATGCCTGGTACTAGGAACCTAGACAACTATCCATGACTAGTAAGATTATGTGTCTTAGAGGAGAATGCACAGCTACCACTTTCCTAAATCAATATAATTTCTAACTGCATTCTAAATACTTATATTTACACCTTCAGATAGTCTATCTCTCACCCTTCATCAAAGAAGCTTCTTTTTACAACAGATGAAAAACACTATAGACCTGTTCAAAATGAAGAGGTGTCCGATCCCAATTGGTACATCTACAATACTATCCCTACATCCAAGACTCGGGGAACATCACACAAGGAAAAAGGGGCAGAAAGATGGTAAAAGCCAGAGGGCCAGGAAATCTGCTGTGAGATTCTGTCCTGTAGATATGACAGGGAAGCTGCACTCAGGATTCCTCAACAGTATGGTTGCCTACACAAGATCTGAACAATACCAGTGGAAATGCCAATGTGGATGGGGGAAATATTATGGTGCCACAAACCTTTAAGTAAAGAGGTACAAGACATTAACAACCGCTGAAAAAGGTAGCATAGCGTTTAACTGTTATGAGCCCCCTAAAATCTTATCCAATACCAAATGGTGAGCCATAAAAACATAAACACATAAGCAACACTAAAAGGAATCATCAGACTGTATTGACATACTTCTCTATCTATCTATCTATCTATCTATCTATCTATCTATCTATCTATCTATCTATCTCTATCTCTGTGTGTGTGTATGTATGTGTGGATGTGTGTGTGTGTGTGTGTGTGTAACAAAATCAATTAAAGGAAACAGGCTACAGATTTGAAAAAGAGCAGGGGAGGTATGGAAGGGGCTAAAGGAGGAAAGGTGAGGAAATTATGTAATTAGATTTTATATAAATAAATAGTCCACAAAGAATGATTCAATGATCAGAAAAGAAATAAAGCAAAAGGAGAACAAAAAAGCATTTTTAAAGGTCAATAAAATATAGAGTTGACTTTTTAAAAAGTAAATAATCAAAAGTGACCAACCATAGCTAAATTAACAAACAAAAAGGCAGAGAACACAAAATAAAAAATGGAAGAGGACACATTAAAAAAGATTCCTCAGGAATGAAAAGTGAATTATAAGACTATTCTGAACAATTGCAAGGCAAAATAACTTAGACAAAATGGATAAACACATAGAAAAATATTACTTACAAAGATTGAATTAAAGTAAATACAAAGATTGAACAGACAAAAAATAAAGTTTAAGGTAGTAGTTGAAAGTCTTTCAGCAATTGAGTGTAAGTATTCATACTTATATTCTCAACAATTGGCAGAGTGAGAAAGAGGGAAAGAGGCAGGGGGATTGTCACGAGTCTAATGCCAGCCTACACCACATCGTGAATTCCAGCCCAGCCTGTTCTAGAGAGAGACACCCTGCCCAACACCTCTCCCTCTCTCTCTCTCTCTCTCTCTCTCTCTCTCTCTCTCTCTCTCTCTCTCTCTCTCATACACATATACACACATGTACTTGCACATACACAGCAAAGCAAAACAAAAACAAAAAATTTAAAACTTGCAATAAAAATTAAGCAGGACCATGTGGTTTTAAGGCTGAGTTCAGCAAAACAGTCAAAGAACTATTTTCAATACTCGATGCTCTATCCCACATAATAAGACTAAAAAGACTACATCTAGACATACCCTCACAAAAGAGCCAAACAAAAGAGTCGATCTCAAATGACCATTGGTGCAAAAAACAAGTTCCATAACACATCAAATAGTGCATCATGAACAAGTGAAATTTTTCCTGCCATGTAAGCCTGTTTTAAAAGAAACAACTCAATCAGTACAATGCACTTTAACAGCAGAATGAAAACTAACACCACATAATCATCTCAGTCAGTTCAGATAAAGCATTTCATAAAAATTTTTGGTTGTTTAGGAAAAGATGAAAATCCCTTAATATAATAAAGGTCATATATGGGAAAACTTATAACTAATACTTCAACCAACAGGGAACAGCTCAAACTTTTACCACTAAAATAAGGAACCAAGTAGGACTTTCTTATTATAAATAAGAAAATAATCTTATTTATAATAGCTTACTTAGGAGTGAGTGTGACCAGGAAATAAGAGACACATATACTTATAACTATAAAACATTGTTAACAGAAATAAATTACAAAGATATCTATGTTTACATACAAAAAGAATTAATACTATTGTAATTTCCATTCTACTAATAGTGACCTACAGGTGTAGTACATCCTCAATTCCTAATGCTATCTTTCACAGCAGACAAATTTCTATGGAATCATAAAAACCACATAACAGCCTAACTAATGTGAGCAAAAGAAACTGAAACAAAAACAAACAAAAGTCACCCAAACAACATAGTATTTCATTTCAAAATATACTGTAAGGCTACTATAATTAAAACAGAATGGTACTAGTATGAGATATGCTGAGGTATATATATGGAGTATCAGATATTCTGATCAATGTAACAAGACACAAAACTCAGAAGACCTTGGTATTTACTGACAATTATTTTTAACAATGGTGTCAAAAATATACATTGGAAAAGGACAAGTTTTTCAATAAATAGTATTGGGAAAGCTGTATACACACATGCAGAAGAATAAAACTGTACCTTTATTTCAAACCATAAACAAAAATAAAAATGGCTTAAAAATGAAAAGCTTAAATTTAAGATCTGAAAGCATAAAGATATTGAAAGAATAGTTGGGAAAAATCTCAATTATATTGTCTGGGCAATGGCTTTTTAGATAACACTCTAAAAGTATAGTCAACATAAAAAGAAACAAATGGGATTGCATCAAACTAAAAAGTCTCCATACATCAAAGGAAACAACAGATGAAGGAGAGAGCTTATGAATTGGGAGTGAATCTTTGATAACTATTTATCTGTCTCAAATTCAAGTGATTCAACAGCAACAAAAAAAATTAATGAACTACCTAGTTGAAAAATGAGCAAAGACTTGAGCAGATTTGTTTCAAAGAAAGACATGTGGTCCAGGTGCAGTGGTGCCTGCCTGTGCTCTGAGTACAAAGAAGCCTGAGGAGGAATCATTGAAGCCATTGTGTTCTATATACTATATTCTAGGCCATCCTGGGCTGCACAGCAAGACACAGTTTCACAAAACAAAAAAGAGAAAGGGAAAAAGATATATAAGTGACCACAGACATATAAAAAATAATCAGAATCACTTACCAGGAAAATGCAAATTAAAAGGATAATGAGGTAGGAATACAGTCTTGTTAGAATCAGTATAAACAGTTTTTATAAGTACTGGTGAGGATGGAGGGAAAGGGGGAATCTAATGCAAGGTTAAAAATGTAAATCAGTACAGGACTTATAAAACAGTATTAGAAATTCCTAAAAACAACAAGGATAGAATTTCCACATGGTCCTGCACTCTCAAATCAGGATTACTATATATATAGAAAGAGACTGAAAAATTGAAAATGATGTGTTAAAAACATACCTAAATCTAGTGGGGTATTATTCATCCTTGGAAAGAATGAGATCTTGTCATTTGCCATATAACAAGTAAGCCTATAGATGTTATTATGAAAAGTGAAATAATCCATACATAGAAAGAGAACTCTTGAATGGTGTCATTTGTACATGGAATTGTTTTTCATAAAAAATCAAATGCAGGAGGCTGGAGATGGTCCTTGCTGCTCTTACAGTGGACCAGAATTATATTCTAAGCACTCAGATCTGAAGGGTTCACAAACTCCAGTTACAGGAGATGTTGTCCTCCTCTGGCTTTGCATGCATATGGTACACATACATATGAGGCACACAATGAAAAAAAAAATTTAAAAAACAGTTAACAAGTCAACTATGCAGAGATAGAAAATTAAACAGTAGTTACTGGGTGTGAGGGTGGGGGGAGAGAATGGAGCAAGATGGGGTCAAGGGTACAAAGTATCAGGTCTGGGGGTTAACTGTAATGGTTAATCTTCGTTCACTAAAAACAGAGCAGGCAGGCCAGCGGTGGTGGCGCACACCTTTAATCCCAGCACTCTGGGAGGCATACCCAGGCCTGTGAGTTCAAGGCCAATCTGGTCTACAGAGTGAGATCCAGGAAAAGCACCAAAACTACAGGGAGAAACCCTGTCTCGAAATACAAAGGTGGCGTGGGGGGAGTCAGAGCAGGCAAGCTGCATTCCTCCATGGCTTCTACCCCAACTTCCTGCTTGAGTTCCCTCAAGGGTGGACGGAAAACAGTAATCTGAGAAAAGTTCTGCTGAGCTGCTTTTGGTCAAATTGTTTTATCAGGGCAACAGAAAGGGACTAGGAAAATAACCAAGTCCAGAACTGTAATCTTGACCGTTTAGACTGTAGTCCATACATTGTATTAAATTAAAGATTTTTGAAAAGAAGCATATTTTACCTGTTCTTCTAAAATATTATGTGAGCTGGAAAGGTGTTAACTTGCTTCACTTTTAAAGCAAATGTTATGTGTGCTGCTTAGCCTGTGGTAAGTCTCATATACAGTAAGTCTTTTTTAAATTTTCAGCAAAATTAGTTACTATTATGAAAGGTTCCTATACGCCTTCCACGAACTACCCACTCCTTTAACCTCAAGGCTAAGACTCCATACACTGGAAGCCATTTGTGTTACTTGAAGAGTTTTCTTCTTCAAGACCTTCCCCCTCAGAAGGCACCAATTTCAGCTGGCTTTTTTATTCAGTTCCCTGCACTCAAAAAGGGTATCATAAACACATGTTAAGACAGATGTGTTTGGACATGGTTAATCACATCATCATGAAGAAGTAACATAAAGACTTGGCCTCTTGCATAGCTTACTTAGTTCTAAATTGATGTCTTGTTTACATGAATGTTGAAAGACTTTCAGTTGCTGAGAAGACGTTATCATGAGCATAAGTGGCTGATTTTATACCAGTCATGATAGAAATGAATAACTAGACTCTAAAGAGACTTCCATGGTTTCCTTAGGTTTTACTACTTTTCAAAACTAGTGTCCATTATTAAAATTACTCATGAAATAAATAATTAATCTGAAACTTTGCATCTCCCTGCCCCCTTTTCTCTGTCGTCTCTGGCTCTTTCTCCTGCTGGCTTGCTCTCTTTTCCACCCCCTCATTTTGCCCTTTAAAAGTATTCCCTTAAAGAAATTCTTTTTTTTTTCCCTGTACTGTGTAGGATACCCTGTGAGCTCACCCACTTTCTACGCTATAATTCTCAAGTTGTTTTGGATATATGTGATATTAACTAATCCTAATTGGTTGTGTAACAAGAGCCAGCAGCCTGTACAGGATTAAGCCACTTCTACAGCACCTATTTTCTGTATGCAAATCAGACAGAAACAAATGTTTGGCCCCAGCTGGGCAAAACGTCCCATTTAGAATTCTTTTCCTCTTCTTTGTTCTTTGATGTTCTGCAAATGAGCTTTAGAACTCCACTCTTCACACTATTCAATTTTACAGACCCATTATCTGAGATATAATGTGGAGGTTAAATATATCAGGGCAGCCATTATGTGAAAATAATTAACAGTAATGAATAATGCACTAATTCCACTGATGAGAGATGGTTATATGTGTAATGAAGTGTTGGGGCAGCCCTGACAAATGAAATTAAAATATTTAAACACTGTTTTATGATATTACTTTGCTCATATAATTTCCTTTACCTACAATGAAGCACTTGGATTATCGTCATTATCTTGACAGCTCTGAAGGATGAAATACTGCGGGTTAATGTGACAGCGATTAGTCAGAGGGAAAATCCATCACCCCTGGCAGGACAGGCTGAGGCAGAATAAGGCCCCTGCACTGTCCTGTTTCCAACCCGAGAAGAATGATACTATCAACATCACTTCAATATTAAATGGATAGAATTATCTTGTCATTCAGTTACAGCCTCTGAAGAACTACCTATTTGTACCTGCAAAGGAAAGGTCAGCCTTTCTTAATCACCCATAAAAATATGTTGATGGATCCCTCATATTAATAATCGTGACAGGAACAGAGACAGCAAAGGCACATGACAATTTAAAAGCAAGAAGTCCCTCCTTGAAGTCTTTACAAATTCCTCCTTCCCCTGTAATTTCTGCTTAAATTGAAACAGAATGTGAAGGTTCCATCTGAAGAGAAAGTCACTACCTCACTCATCTTATTCTGTATTCAGAACATCAAATTCTGCCTATGAAAGTACATTCTGCTTTGTTGGACTTTATGAATATGATTCTTAAAATAATTACTCTTCCCTCCCAAAATGCCACATGTGTGAACCTTAAAGGTCTGGTGGTACAGTAATCTATCTGTCTATTAAAGCTGATACAAAATGAACTTTAAAATACATGATGGGAGACTAATTCATTGATAACTTGAACAGAAGCAATTACATCACCAAGATCCACTTGCATGATCCTATTCTAATTTGTACACTGACAGGAGAGTTATCATTTCCAGAAATTTTCTAAAAGGTATAAAATATATTTTTCAAGTAGCTTAAAACTCTAGTTTTAAGAAATTCTTATTTTGCTTTAAAATTAAAATTTGTGAGTGAAGAAGCTGCAGTTAGAACACATTTCCATAGAATTTGTCCCAATTTTTTCTCTGCTGTCGATGACCAGATGGCTGTCCATGATTTGCTCCTAAGAAAGTGAAACAATGGAGATGATCATCTGAGAATAAGGCTGAAGGTCAGCTCCACCTTCCTTAACTGATTACAACATCTTGGGAATCTTCCTACTAAACAAGGAATCATCAATTATATTGCAAAACGCAGCACGTTTCATCAGCTAATATTGAAGCTGAGTTTGAACATCCTTTTATTTATAATCAAAATCCAGTTGCAGAACAGCAAAAATGTCAGCTTTTCTGGCAAAACTTTCTGACCCTGTCCTGCTGTCCTTGGGATCCAGCAGCACATCAGCCTATCACGTACTAACACATACTTCAACGTATGAAATGCAAGGCTTAATGTCTCTTCCACTGTGTAGCTATAGCAAGTGTGTGGTCACTCCTAACATCAATAAGACAAACTTGAAGATATTAAGGAAGTCACTTAGAGACAGAAACAGTCATTATTGTGGGGAAGACAAAATGTTTGGAAAACAAAGCACCGTATACTAAACCTTTGGTAACAATGGTACTGGAAAATGAGTTAACACAGAGTCAAAGCAAGCACTAGCCATGTGACATTACTGTACTCTTAACTGAGCTGTAGTTCAAAATAGCAGTGCCCATTTTTTAAGAGGAGTTTTACTGTGGCTAGATTTATGTGTATATCAAATATAATTTGTAATGCCATTTTTGAATTCTAATTCATTATCAGCTACTCAGCAATCTTTAAGAAAAAGCTAAAAAATTAAATACACACTATGTAAAAAAATCATCATTTACAAATTTCTAAAGTTCATGATGTGAGTTATACGTCTCTCCCAGTAGCAAAGAATCCCTGAAAATCATATGCCCCTGCCTGTGCTTCTTGCATTCATCTGAAAAAAAATTACAATTTACTTCAATTACCTGACAATGAAGTGCCTTGGCAATAAATCTAACATTAAAAAATCATTTCCAGCAAATTACTCCAATAAAATCAATGAAGGTCAGGCTCAGCTGTAGCAACAAATAAATGAGACACTATTGACAGGCTAGTGGACTTCACTGTCATTTATAAAGGTTAAGGGGATAAATAATCTAACAGAAAGCAGATGTTTACTAAACAAAAAATGGAAACTAGTGAGATAAATCCAGGGGTAAGTTAGGCGCGAAGGGGCTTGACATGTTCCTGGCCTGGTCCCATGACAAAATTACTAGTTATTCTAATACTTGGCAGCATGCATGTTTGACTGGGTCAATATTTATCTGCTTCAGGCTACTCCGTGATCTTTCTACCTTTTATATATTGAAGTCATGAAACAGATTTTCTGTTAATAGAAAATGAAGAATTGATAAAATTGAATAACAGTAGCCAGGTTAAAAGCAGTTTGACCCATTTCAAAATTCCAGTAACTGCATCTCTGAGAACAACAAATATTAAGGTAGAAAGGTTGCCATTTCTCTACTAAAAAAGCAAATCTCTAATTTTGACTTTTCAAAACCAGATATAAATGTACATTTCAAACATTGGTATTTGGTTTAAAACTTTTGTTTGCACAAAAATTTTGTGAAACAGACCAGACCAAAGCTATCAGACTGTTCCTAGATAATGAATTCCCTCCTGTACATATCAGTAATGTGTGTGATGCATTAGTCAAATTGTATTATCTACCCAGATTTCTCAGAATTTGCTTTACCTGGTAAGGCCTAAAGTTCTATGAATCACAGTGGACATTTAAATATAAAAGAGATAATGACATTTGGAAGACATCCAGTCTTTCCAGAAACCTTGGCTTCATAGAATTTTCAAAAGTGGAAAGAATCCTAGATCATTGAATCTTGACCTCTTTGTTTTGCAGAGAAGGAAAAAGAACGAGAAAGAGAATCTTTGCCTGAGGAGTCTCAGACATATCTAGGTCAGAACTTGCCCCAAGTCACCTGATTCCCAGGGCAATGATCTAACCACACAGTCTCTTGATCTAAAATAAAATATTAATGGGGAAGAAATGGTGGTATCTATTTCCTACATACAAAATAAGAATCACTTTCTACTTTAAACTCTAGGATCTGGTATCTTCAAATGTGCTCACAAGTATCTGATCTCTTGGCTCAAAGAGCAAGGTTCAAGCTACTCAAATCAAAAACTTCCTCTCCTGCACAGAGTACATGAGTAACTTCAAAGCATCTTGTCCTGCCTCTTACATATGTTCCCCGCCATACCCAAACCTCAAAAAAAGGGTTGGGGGAGCACTTGCTGGAGAGATCACTCAACATTTAAGGGCACACATTTGCTTTTCCAGAGAACCCAAATTCAGTTCCCAAGCAATAATCACATCAAACTCCAGCTCCTAGGAATCTGGTGCCCTCTTCTGGCTTTTGTATGTAATTGTGTGCATGTACACACACACACACACACACACACACACACACACACACACACACACTCACTCTTTACATTTTTTTAATATCTTGTAAAAAGGGGAAGGGAGGAAAAGGGAGAGGGGGAAAAAGGAAGGAAGGAAGGCCAAATTAAATTTAGTCTTCACAGTTTACTTAACTTCTCTCTTTCTCCCTCCCTCCCTTCCTCCCTCCCTCCCTCTCTCTCTCTTTCTCTCTCATTCTTTATTTTTAACGAAAACATAGCTAAATAATACTTCCCACAACAAAATACAAAAAAATGTGAGTTTTAAGTGTGGTTGTCAATACCTTAAAAATATTCAATTTATTTTAGGAAAATGTTTTAATTGTATAGTTTCTAAAAAAAAATATTATATCAGAAAAATAAGATTAAGGAAAATGCCTTAATTTATTTGGGACAATATAAACCAAATATTTTTGTATTCTTTTCCTGGCTCTTCTCATGTTGAAAATTTAAAATCATGGACACTTTCTCAATGGCTAATAAAAACAAAAGTGTTCATAATTCAAGCATTAGTTCCCAAACTATTGCCTTATGCTACTAGGCCCATATCATCTGCTATTCCATTTGTAAGCACAGTTTTAAAATAAAAATACTTTTATGCATGGAAGGCACAGTTTGTTTGTTTGTTTGTTTTTAGAGATGAAAATTATGTTACTTTTATTCACAATTCCCCCAATGAATTACAAGGATCATAGCCTACCACCAATATACCAAAATACAAAGAAATTGAATTACAAAGTTTTGTATCAAGCATATATGTACATAGTAATGTATGTACCAGAAGTATTTCAAATGAGGGCAGGTAATGTTCATCAAGGACCTAAGATAGCTGATAATCAGGGAGTAACATCAACATACAGGAATGGTGTAGCTGAAGTTTCCTCCAGTCCCACTTGGGCCCGCAGCTACTCAGACCCAGATAAACACATAGAGGCTTATATTAATTAAAACTGTGTGGCCTAATGGCTCGGGCTTCTTGCTAGCTAGATCTTACATCTTAAATTAACCCATTTCTATAAATCTATACCTTGACATGTGGCTTGTGGCTTACCAGTATCTTTACATCTTGTTTCTCATGGCGGCGGCTGGTGGCATCTCTCTGTTCTACCTTTCTCCTTCCTCCTCTCTAGCTAGAATGTCCCGCCTAACCCTATTCTGCCTCACCATTGGCCAACAACTGGAAGGCACAGTTTGTAATAGTCATCAGTATTAAGTATTCAGTCGGGAACCACTGATGAAAATTTCGCTTAAGCAACTACTTGTTAAGAGAATTGACCCTAGGGATATGCCTAAGGAGCACTTTCTCATGTACAGCCGAAGTGCTAGAAGGAATTTGCTTTTAAAATGAGCATTTCATTATAAAATTTTCATACCCCAAAAGTGATACATCATCCATGTATCTGGATGACCTAACTTCTGAAAGTAAAGGCTCAGGGGAGTTGAAGATAAAAAACTTCACTTTCAGTAGCCTTGTTAGTTTCATCTGCAGGTAGAAATAAAAGTTATTTTCTCATCTTTTTATTCCATTTGGATTTTATACAGATGAACAAGTTCAGATTTAGCACTACCAACATACTGGTGCCAAAAAATACCAAAAGTTCTAGACAAGATCCTGAAATCATCATAGATAATTAGTTGCTCCCGCTTTATCCCTGACAGACTGCTTCCAGATATTGTCTCCACACTTAATGGGTTCATAACTCATACTTCACAAAAAAAAAAAAAAAAAAAAAACCAGTGTCCCAAGAAAACAGCCTCCAGTGTCCTCTTCATTCACTCAGTCTATCTTGTACACGTCTACATGAAGACTCTGCTGCAGAATAGGAACACCTTATTCCAGAACTTTGCATCTGCCTTCCAAACTTCCAAACTCAGGGGACGCTTCCTTCTCTGCTTCTCTATAGAATCTGTCTTATGTCACCTGCCTTTCCCATACTCCGGGACCTGGGCAGCTTCCTAAGACATACATACCATTACTCATTTGGCAGTCAACCCCCATAATGGAGAACCCCAAGAGAATACATCTTTTCCACTTTGGGGATCACCCCTCTTTTTGTCTGCTCAAATCTTACCCATTCTTCGAAACCGTTGGAGTGGCTCTCTCTCTTTTCTGCCTCCAAATGACTAACAACCTTTGCACTTGTTCAGTGTCGACTTTGTATCTACTGTGTGAATGGTGTCAAGTCAGGTAGTAGCAGAGGAGAGAACTGTCTCTGTGAAGCAGGTGAGCTATGTCTTTGGAGATCTTTCTAGTATTTCTGGCATCAGAAAAGAGCCGCTAAAAGTGGCTCCAAGGAGACAGGAAGTCTGTTAGATGGAGAAAGTGGTGCAACTCGGAAGTCAGCAGCAAACACTGTTTGGATATCAAGCTCCTTCCACATAGAAGATGCAGAAAATATCATATTTCCACAAAAATGCTGCACTCAGGTAGTTTTGGTTGTCAGCAGAACAGTTTTTGTAAGCTCAGCCTAATTATAATAACTTTCCTGAGGAAGGGAAGGCTGGGATACTGTTGACAGCTGTGCTATGGATCCTAGAGAGGACTTTGATTAAGCAGATGTACAGAGTAAAGTGAACATGCCAAGGAATAACACTGGAACTCATTTAATACTGATAGTCATATGGGTGTGAAAACATACTACATGGACACAGTGTCATTATGAGGAGGCCATTCTCGTTCTCACCATTTTCAGATCCAGATTTCTTTACCAAACCCTACCTCCTGGTCAGCAATTTGAGACAATTGAAAGAGATGGAGCTGGGCGGTGGTGGCACACACCTGTAATCCCAGCACTCAGGAGGCAGAGGCAAGCAGATCTCTGTGAGTTCGAGGCTAGCCTGGGCTACAAAGTGAGTTCCAGGAAAGGCGCAAAGCTACACAGAGAAACCCTGTCTTGAAAAAAACAAAACAAAAAAGAAAGAAAGAAAGAAAGAAAGAAAGAAAGAAAGAAAGAAAGAAAGAAAGAAAGAAAAGAAAGAGATAGTTGTCAGACCAGCACAGTTGCTCATCTCTATAATCAGGTTTCTCTAGAGGGAGAAAATTGTTACATAGAAATTTAAACAAGGAGGCATACCCCTCAAATGCAAGCTGCTATTGGCTGCATTCTATACACAATAACAGTATCATTTGATTGGTTATTGTGGTTGCAAAAAGATGGATAGAAAGAATAAAAAAGTGAGGAAGTGAAAAAGGAAGAGGGAGAGAAAGAATTAGAAAAGAAAGGAAGTAAAGAAGAAATGAAGAGAGAAAGAAAAGAAAGGAAGGAAGGGAGGGAGGGAGGAAGGAAGGCAGGAAGGGAGTGAGGGAGGGAGGGAGGAAGGAAGGAAGATAGGCAAGGGGGAATATTTCAGGAAAAAAATCATTGCCATTTGCAATTTTAAAAAATTCAGCTTCTTAACCAAATTATTGTATCCAAGGTTCTTGGTGTATTATTGAAGCTCTTCATAGGTTATATTATCAGAGTTAAGAATCTGTGGTATAAAACCATTCAACCAGTGAATAAGAGAGTCAGAATTCATTCTTCCAAGTGAATCAGAGTCAGAATTGCTAAGCAGATTCTCCATAACTTATACAAATTCAAAGGCAAGTAAGGAAGTGAACACAAAAGAAAAAATAATGATGCATTCAAAAGGTAAAGGATAGACACAGAAATGTGGCCAGTAGGGAATTCTGATCTCTCAGATACACTATGCTTAAAGGTTCATTTGCCCAAGCATTGTACCAGCTGAAGGAGAGGCATTTGGGAAGGTCTGGAGGAGGTAAGTGGCCCCAGAATTGCTTCAAGAGCTCAAAGAAGCCAGGAAGACTAGTGTCTGGGACACCATGGTCCATTTTCTTGTGGTTTTAGCACATGGTGTGTGTCAATTAGCATCCAAAAAACTAATTGTTATTTTTCTCTTGTACACTTTGTAAAAAATCTCGGCCCTGCTTGCCTTGGCATTGAGAACAGGCTTGTGGATGTAGCTGTCTGACTCCATCTCTAAATCCAGGTGTTGATTACTGAGTCTTGTTGCCTACTCCTCATCCTCCCAACCACAGGAACATCGTCAGCTTCAGGCAGCTCGATCTGGGGACAAAAGCCTTGGATTATCAATATTGCTATACAGATAAAGGTGTTGTTTGTCAGCAGGAAGGAAGACTATTTCACACAAGGACTTGGGGACTACACTGCTCTTTGTAAGACTGTTCTCCAAAATCTAGGTTTGAAATCAATGAATTCTTCATGTCTGCCCTGATAAGCCCCCCTCCACATGGCTCTTTGAAAACATATAACAGACTCTCCCCTGTCTATCAATCCACTTTCCTCTGAACAGGAAAAAAAGAGAGATAAACTATCAGTGAGAAAATTTGCTATATCAAAAATAATAATAGAAAACATAGAAGAAGGCTCAAAGTGATCAGGATGGCCATTTGTTCACAGGGGAGACTACACTGGCAGTTCTCTGAGGGACAATGTGGCCTTACTAAAATGAAGGAGTTAGTTGGAGATAAAAAACAGTAGCAGAGCCAAACTATCTAGACTTCCTGCTGAATAATTATATTTCTAATCTGTCATCACTTTATATATCTCTACACACCTTCATCATAAACCCAACTGTAAGCAGTTAAAAAGTCCACTATTTTGAAAATGGTAAGTACAGAGATAACCCTGCTGTTGATTATGTATTTGTTTTTTTTTTCCTGGGATTGTAAATTGTCTGCATATTTGTTTACTGGAGATATATCCAACAAGGAAAATTCTAACCAATGATCAATCAATGGTGTAATACTTAGAAAGTGCCTGCTTTAATATTTAAATGCCACCATCTAAACATGCAATCCTGCCACTATATCATTTTTTAAATTCAGAATTCAAAGCTTGACTTTTTCCAACAGGTGTAGGATGCATTGGTGAAAAAGCGCAGATTGGAAGCAGGGACTTTGCACTCGAGGACAGCGGAGCTTTAATGAGTACTCTAGTATTTACTGGCCATTTGACCTAGAGCCAGCTACTAATGGTTGCTGAGATATTCTTTCTTCCTTTTATTGAAAATGCATTTCTCCTCAAATAATATATCCTGGTTACAGTTTTCCTTTCCTCTTCTATTCCTTCCAGTTCCTTCCCATTTTCCCTCTGATCCAGATCCACCCTCTTCCTGTCACTCATTAGAAAACAAACAGGCTTCTAAGGGATAATAATAAAATGAAATATAATAAGGTAAAACAAAAACTAGCACATTGATTGAATAGTTCAATACAAACATGCAGAAGGAAAAGAGACAAATAAAAGGTACAAGAAACAGATATAGACAGAGACCCATTTATTCGTACATCTGAGCTTTTTTATTCAAAAAAATAAATTAAAATGATAGCTCATTTGCTGCAATGCTATCAGGGTTTATTTTGCAGTATTATAAATTATTTGTCAAATGGTAAACATTCAGAAAAGAGTAGACATTCATAATTATAAGAGAAGACAGTGTATATTTTTTAAAAGAAGGAGCAAGTCATAATTTCTTATAACTGTGAGTAGAAACCTGTAGGACTTACACAGAGAATGTTTTGGGGGGAAACAAGGCTAAATGTATTTTCTGACTTTTCTACATGAATTCTATTTAGACTGATGCTTCAAAAACTTCCATAGAAGCCAGATTCTTTTCATTTCAATAATGCAGAGCCTGACTGTGTGATTTGTTCTTACCAATGGGCTGTCAGCAGACATATGACAGACAGATACATGAAACATCCAGGCACTTGGCTGGCTATCCTCACCTCTTCCAGTAACCTTAAAACAGCATAGATTGACTGACCCTCATCTCCCAGAGACACTTAAAGACCAGCCAGGCTTCCTCGTCGGGGTCCAGTCCAGACGTTAGAATTGGCATCATAGGGACACATGAGTGAGCTCCCCTGAATACAGCTGGATTCTCTGACCCTCAACCATAGTGGAATAAATGATTGTTGTTTACAGAACTGGATGTTAGGCTAAGTCTTTTAGCTGCATTTCTCTGGCAATAATTAACACTTTTTGACTATTATACTTGAAGAGTTGCTGTGGGCACATTCATCTATTTACATGTCAGGTTTAAAGACATATCTTCAACATTTACCAAGACTGTCGTACAAAAGGAATTGGTGGTTTGAGAAGTAGAAGAAAAATGTGCAATCCTGAATGTCGGCATGTAGAGTCAGTTCCCTAAGTCAGGAAACAAGCTCTTCAAATGGCTCTAGAATCCAACCTTCAGGATTTCAAGAACCGACTAAAAGACAAGAAAATAAATACAAATGTAGTATGAATCATTAGAGGGTCTTGTTAATAAAAACAAGCCTGGAGCCAGGTATTGGGGTGAACGCTGGAAGATCAGAGAAGCATAAAAAGTCACAGCTTCCTCGCCTCGCCAATTCCTCAGCTGATCCTGTTTCCTCAGGCTAGAAGCCTGAGTTCTCATCCAAATGGATCTCAGCTGAATTGCTGCTAAAAGCCTAGAAGCTTAACCAGGCCTAGTTCCTCATCCTCACACCTTATATACCTTTCTGCCTCCTGTCATCACTTCCTGGGATTAAAGGTTCTTGTTACCATGCCTGGCTGTTTCCAGTGTGGCTTTGAACTCACAGCGATCCAAACGATCTCTGCCTCTGGAATGCTAGGATTAATGGCATGTGTGCCACCATTTTCTGGCCTCTATATCTAGTGGCTGTTCTGTTCTCCTACTCCAGATAAGTTTATTAGGGTGCACAATATTTTGGGGAACATAATATCACCACATACAAAAGTGTAACATATTCCCTCCTCCATTCCAAAATGTGTAACAGCAACTTCTTCCCAATTATAACCTTTGTATTTCCAAAGACAGTTAATATGTCTTGCCTATTGAGTGTTTTTTTTTAAGTAGTTGTTTTGAGTAACAAAAATAGACTAGACAAATAACCAAAGAACAGTGGATCAGAAAATAAGTAAATCATAAACATTTTACTTTTCTTGCTATATCATGATAAAATGTTTTTGTATGGCTCTGCTTTTCTTTAAATAGTGTGTTACAGTGTTGGCAGATTAAGAGGCATTTAGTCTATGACCTAAAGATGCAAGAAAATTCCACATGTTACAATAAAGATACTGAAAAATATCTTTAAATACACAGCCAAGCTGGAAAAAAAAAGTCCTTCAGATGCAGGAATGCAAGTAAACTCAATGGTACAAGAGCAGTTGTGTTCAAAGCTCAGGGCCCCAGAGGAGTTGCAGCCAGACATGATGCCAGGATTGTGGCCTACAGTTCTGATGCCAGTCTAGGGCCAAGCAATATGATCTTGGAAGAGCAACTTGGAAGATCTGTTCACAAGGGTAGAATAATTAAAGGCCTATCCAACTGCTGCAGACAACTAAAAGATCTCTACCCGTTGGCTTTAGCATATGTACATTATTGCATGTGGTTTTATCGAGGAAGAAGAAATTGTCATTAATAACAATAAAATGCTAACTTTGTACCTTGCATAGGTGTGGTAGACTAAATTTGTATACCCTCCATGCTAAGAAATTGAAACTCCTAAGATTTGGAGAGGAAATGTCAAAAAAATTTCCAATTATCATACAGAAAAAATGTATTATATCCAATATATACAGACATTTCTAAAAAAAAATAATAATAGTGGTGGTGGAATGAGGAGAATCTCTCATCAAATACAAACTCACGTCTTTTAAAGGAAAAAAATCATGAAGGGAAAGGCAGGATAAATTCAGGAATGGCACTACAAATAAAATTATTTAAAGCAAAGGTGCAACGTACAGTTAAAATAACCAAATTATAACAGAGAAAAAATCATGATGAAATGTGATCAAAAAATGAACTATTAAAAATACCCACATTTTCTGATGCACATTCACAATGGACTTGCAGCTGCAAAGAATAAAAATAAAGTTATGAAATTTGCAGGTAACTGGATTAACTGGGAGAAATTATTCTTGAGTGAAACCATCCAAGCTCAGAAAGCCATTCTGTGCTCTACCCACATGTGGCAACTACCTTTGAAGTTTTAGGTTTGTGGGATTTAAGTTTGAATAACCATGGAAGCCAGAAGACTAGAAAGGGGTTATTGGGGGTCCCAAGAGTGTTTCTAAGTAAAGGGAATAGTAATTGTTATGAAGGGAGAAAGGGAAATAGTGGAGAGATGGTTTAAGTAGAGAAAGGGGTGGGGGGCAGAGCAAAGGAGGGTGCAGGGAGGCAGAGAACTAATACTTAGGATATCTGAAAGAGCCATATAGAAGCCAGTATTTTAGAATCCTCATTATATTATATTTATTATATTATATTATACTTATTATATTATATTAATTATATTTTATTAATTATATTTTATTATTATATTTTATTTTATTATATCATATTATATTATAAAGAGTTTAAATGGAGTTACCCTATATTGGTACTTCCTTTCAAGTTGTTCATCAGATGTATGTCTGATAACTTTTATTTTTAAGACCCTAATGATGAAGACATCACACACTTGGGTCACAGAACATTGGAAAATCAAGCTGGTATTGACCTGGAAGCTTCCTCTCTGCTGAGCTTTCATAGTGACAGAACATCTTATATAGGCTGATGAGAGAGAAAAGTCATCCACAGTCTTACCCAGCCGTGAATACTTTGAGCTATAGTAATGGCCAACCTGCTGCCATAGTGGCATGGGTGTCATGGGAGTTACCAACCGTTCTAGTTGAATGTAAGGCCCACTCCACAGAATGGAACACACATGTATAATATTGCAAACCTGGCCAAGAACTGATTGCTAAAAATGTCACAGATGCTCCAGGGGAACCTACTACTATTATTTTGTTAAAAAGACATTTTAATCAAACTATCTTCTAAACACTTACCTTTATTTTTTTGTAGATTAATGCGGCTACCAGCCTTCATCAGAGAACCTTCTTCCTTTCTGCATTGGACAGCAGTCAATATATACACTCACAAGTGGTCAAAGTACAGAAAATATATGATGGTGGGGTGCTCAGCCCCAAATGTAACATCTATATTAGATCTCTTCACCCCGACTTGGAGAACATCACAGAGGAGATGCTAAAAGGACTATATGAGACAGAGACAGAGAAGGACTTCTGTGAAACAGTGTCTTCTGGACATGAAAGGGCTCTTACACTCATGAGCTCTCTGCATAGATTTATTTCTATCCATTTTATTGGAATTAATTTTTCACTGTTGCTATGAAGTGTTTGTCCTTCCCCTCCACAGAAGTAGGGACAGAACCTATGTATGACCTGTGCATAGGCTGTACCACTGGATTACACTCTAGTCTCCTGTTTATTATTTGGTCAGGAGCTATTGTGGATTTGTTTTATTTTGTTAGTGTATTAGTGATATATAAAATGTTTCTTTTGTTGACTGTGTTTCCTAAAACTTTACTGAATTTTTCTGCCCCAACACATTTTAGTCAGTGTCTTTGGGGATTTCTGTATATAAGGCCTTTCTATGAAAGAGGATGATCTGATGCCCTCCTTTGTGATTGAATGTACTTCATTCCTTTCTTCTACTGATTTCTGTAGCTGGAGTTTTCCTGTGTCCACCCGGTTCCTGCAGCTGCCCAGATCCAAGTAAACACACAGAGACTTATATTACTGATAAACTGTATGACTATGGCAGGCTTCTTGCTATCTAGTTCTTATATCTTAAATTAACCCATTTCTATTAATCTATAAGTTGCCACGTGGCTTGTGGCTTACTGATACTTTTACATCTTGCTTCCTCTATGTCTGGCTGGCGACTCCTGATTCAGCCTTATTGTTCCCAAAATTCTCCTCTCTCTTTGTCCAGCCTAAACTTCCTGCCTGCCTACTGGCCAATCAGCACTTTATTTATTAACCAATCAGAGCAACACATTCACTGCATACAGAGCAATATCCACAGCAGATTTCTTTTGTAAAACTTTCTTTGACTGTTCTGAGTAAAAGTAGCCCATGTGGGCATCCATATTTTTTCAGAGCTCAAAGGAAACACCTTCAGCTTCTTCCATTTAACATATGGAAGTGGTGGCTTTATCATATCTAGCCCTTTTTTTGGTGGGATATGTGGGTTTATTTTCACAAAGGAGTATTTAACTTTAATGAATGTTTTCTCTGCCCACTAATGAAACTCTTTTGTGACGGCCAGTTTCCCGACTTCCTCCCAGGGCGGAGCCCTGGGTTGTTTACCACATCGGCTCTCCTGCTCAGATGGCGCTGACTTCCTCCTAGGGCGGAGCCCTGGGTTGTTTACCAAGTCGGCTCTCCCGTTCAACTCCGCCCAGTAACAGCAATGCACCAATCCCAATCCGCCTAGTGTATCAGGCCAGCAGAGCACGCCCACATCCTGCATAAAAAGCCCGTCAACTGCTGTGGTCGGGGCCCCTCACCCCCAGCTCTCCCTCAACCAAGCAGCGCTTCAATAAACCGTGATTGGAGAAGAATCCTTGTGTCGTGGCTTTCTTCCCCGCTGGCCGGGGCTCGCCGCAGCTGGTGCCGAAACCCGGGAAACTTGGACACCGGGAAACTCGGACACCGGGAAACTTGGACACCGGGAATCTTAGACACCGAGTGAGGGGTCAAAGAGGATTCAGAACTCAACACACGGAGCGGTGACGTCGTTAAATCCCAGGTAAATTGGGAACCTGCGACAAAAGCAGGGTTAAAGGAAATCCCAGGTAAATTGGGAACCTGCGACAAAAGCAGGGTTAAAGGAATTCCCAGGTGAATTGGGAACCCGCGACAAAAGTGGGGAGGTTTTTGCTCTTCTCTGTAAAGAGAGAGCGGGAACAAAGGGCTAGTCGATAGACTTTTGGAACTGGTTTTTGTGTTGCAAACAGAACTGTTTAAATGGAAAAGTTTGGGTTTTCTAACTAGGCTTGAGACTTTGCTTTAAAAAAAAATATATATATATATATATAAAGAGAAGGGAAAATTAATATTCTTTAATCTATTTAATTTAAACAAATATTTTTCTCTCAGGTATGCTGACTGCTGGGATTGATCCGCTTGTGTTTGCTCTAGTGTTCTTTTTTATGGTAATTGTTGTTCTTTTCTGCTGTTTTTTCCTACGTAATGTGGAAATTATTAGGGAGGGACGCAAGGCACTGATCAAACACCAGGACAGTCTATCGGAATCGGATTCTAAAGGAGAGAACTTGAGTAGGCCTAAAAAGAAGAAAGAAAAGAATAGAGAAAAGGAAAGTAAAGAAAATAAACAAGAAAAAGAAAAAATTTTAGAAAAGAAAGGGAACTCCTTATATCTAGTATTAAAAGAGTTTGCAAAACTTGATTTTTCTGATGGTGAGTTAGACCCTGATAAGGAGAAAGATTTAGAGGAAGCTGCCGCTGAGTACGAGAAAGAAAGATATGGGCGGCGGCGACCCCCTCCTTATAATGTTTCTGCTGGGATGAATGTGGGACCAACGGCGCCTTCGGGACCACGCCCATCCCCGGCACCGCCTTCGTGTTTGCAGACAGGTGGAGGTTGCCATCTTATCAGGAGGAACACCTGGGCGCGACTAGCTTCCGCGTTCCCAGTTTTTGAAGACCCACAAACAAACAATAGGTATCATGACCCTGTGCCTTATAAACAGCTAAAGGATCTGGTGGAGGCTGCTCGAGCCTACGGAGTAACAGCTAGTTATACTTTAACTTTGTTGACTAGGCTCACTACACAGGCTATGACTCCAACAGACTGGTTTGAAATAGCTAGAGCATGTCTGTCTACAGGACAGTACTTGGATTTCAAATCTATAGTCACAGATAGAGCTCAGGCACAAGCTAGAATTAATCTTCAAAATAATCGACCGCAGTGGACAGCCGACATGCTACTAGGCCAAGGACAATGGACTGTGAATCAGATGGCATATCCTATTGAAGTTTATCAACAAATAAATGTCATTTATTCTAAGGCTTGGAAGTCATTACCAAATAAAGGAGAGGTTTCAGGGAACTTAACTAAGATCATTCAAGGACCCAATGAACCTTTTTCAGATTTTGTAGCTAGAATGTTGGAGGCAGCAGGAAAGATATTTGGGGATGTAGAAACAGCTATGCCTCTGGTTCAACAATTAGTATATGAGCAAAGCACAAAAGAATGCAGAAGAGCTATTACCCCGTGGAAAGGAAAGGGATTGGAAGCTTGGTTAAAGGCCTGTAGAGAGATTGGAGGACCGCTAAGTAATGCTGGCCTAGCGGCGGCAGTCCTCACAGCCACACAAGCTGCGTTACGAGTGAATTAAGGTTTAACTATATATATCACCATACATGTTAATTCGAATGATTCTGTAAAGAGTTTGTGTTGAGTTGTAAGACTGGGAGAATTGTGACTATGTATAGCAATATTTATGTTAACCTGTTAATGGTAATGATGAAGCTAAGGGATTCTTTAAGTTTGCAATTGTATTAAGTTTTGGTTTAAACAGTTGTCCAGTTATCTTTTAGGCAATTGGACGGGAAGAGCAAATTGATACCCTTTGGCAGATTGCCCAGCTCGGCTGTCAAGAATTCGACAGCCTGATGGAACAACTGAGGGTGGCTATCGTCACGATGAACTCGACCCAGGTGGACACCGGACTGGCAGAGGGATTAACTTCCTGGATTTCTTCTGCCCTTTCCCTGTTTAAGGAGTGGGTGGGGGTGGATATATTGTTGGCATGTTTGGCGCGGTAATCTTAGCGGGATTTGTGTTGGTGTTGTTCTTGCTGTGCCGCTTAGCCCGAAGTCGCAGGCTGGAGAAGGTTGCAATTGCTAGAGCGCTGGCAGCGTTGGAAGCAGGCAGTTCTCCCCAAGTATGGATAAGCATGCTCAAAGAAGCCTAATACAATGCCCTTGCACCTGGAGGCATTTTGCCATTGCACCCAGAGGGATTGTAGATGGTCTTCGGAGTTATTGGGCTTTTGCACTGCCTTTGCACCTCCGAGGGTTTGTCCCATTGCACCGGAGAAGGAGTGCTTATCTAGCCCTAGGCCTCCCTTGATCGGTCCACACATCATGAGGTGGGGACCTGAACGGGAATAAGTCCTCTATTCTCCATTACTAAACAAAAGGGGGGAACTGTGATGGCCGGTTTCCCGACTTCCTCCCAGGGCGGAGCCCTGGGTTGTTTACCACATCGGCTCTCCTGCTCAGATGGCGCTGACTTCCTCCTAGGGCGGAGCCCTAGGTTGTTTACCAAGTCGGCTCTCCCGTTCAACTCCGCCCAGTAACAGCAATGCACCAATCCCAATCCGCCTAGTGTATCAGGCCAGCAGAGCACGCCCACATCCTGCATAAAAAGCCCGTCAACTGCTGTGGTCGGGGCCCCTCACCCCCAGCTCTCCCTCAACCAAGCAGCGCTTCAATAAACCGTGATTGGAGAAGAATCCTTGTGTCGTGGCTTTCTTCCCCGCTGGCCGGGGCTCGCCGCACTCTTTTGACCCTCTCCTTTGCCATTGTAATACATTATGGTTTTCAGTTTTTATGTGTTAAATCATCCTTGTATCTCTGGACTAAATTCCACTTCACATAGTACATTATCTTTTTTGAGTGTTTGTTAGTCAGTTTTCCATCATTATGACAAAATGCCTGAGAAAAACAACCTCAAACGGGAAAGGTTTATGTGGGCCTGTAGCTTCAGATCATTGCTGGCTCTGTGGCTTTTAGGTCTATGCAGTGTATGAACACCATGTCAAAGAATACAGCAAAGCAAAGCTGCTCACTCACCTCGTGGTAGCCAAGAAGCAGAGAGAGACAGGAACAGGGTGAGGGAACAAGATACACCCTTGAAGGACATACCACAAATGACCTACTTCTTTCTTTCTTTTCTTTTTTTTTTTTTTTTTGAGACAGGGTTTCTTTGTGTAGCTTTGCACCTTTCCTGGAACTCACTTTGTAGACCAGGCTGGCCTCAAACTCAACTCACAGAGATCTGCCTGCCTCTGCTTCCCAAGTGCTGGGATTAAAGGCATGCACCACCACCACCCGGCTGACCTACTTCTTCTAACTAGACCCACCTCTAATATTTTTGCCACCTCATAACAGCACTGCCAATTAAGGACACTTCTTCAATACATAAGCTTTTGGGAAACATTCAAGATCTAAGTGTTAACAATGTGCCCTTTGTTTATATCCCATTTAAAACTCTGATGTTTCTTTGCTGAATTTTTGTCTGGATGACCTGTCCCTTTATGCAAGTGGGTGCTGAGATCCTCTACTATGATTGTTTTTTAATCTACCTTTCCCTTTAGAGCTAACAATGCTCACTTTATATAATTAGGTGTGTTAGTGCATGTGCATGTGCATGTGTATGTGTGTGTGTGTGTGTGTGTGTGAATCTTTCCTGGGGAGGTGCAAACAAGCATTTATTCATCCCAGATAGCACATAACAACAGACCAAAACACAATTCCCCTGAAGAACAACTTGGAAAAACGAGTGAGTTTATGGGCTTCTGTACAGAGCATAGGTAAGCCCAAGCTGGCCAGACCAATAGAAAATCTCAGTGTGAATGATGACTTTTCTATAGCCACACAGATGGAGTCCCTTCTTTATTCAACTCTACACAGTCTGTATATGCTCACAGCCTCTGAGAACACGAGACTACAAGCAGCTGGAACAGACATCAATGGTGAGGGCGGGATTGGCTTAGATCACAGGTGAATATCTGATGACCTTCTTCACTCTTCCTTCTACGAGAATGTCAATGGGCTAGAGAGTTGCTTGTATGTGGCCACAGCTGCATCTAATTAAGAAAATCATGGCTGCTATATTTGGAAGATAACATTTTACTACAGTTTATACTAGTTTTTTCCTCTTACTCAATTGCTCCCTCTGACACCATACAGTGGCCTTCTTTGTCTTAGGTTTCCTTTGCTCCTCTGTCATGGCTCACTTCTTGATTGTCTGTTTTGTTCCATTTGTACACTTATCTGTTCTTTCTTTGATATCACATTGTCTTTGCAATTGTAGCTTTTAACTAAGCCCTAAAATTGAGTACTATCAATGCAGCCTTATTATTACTCTTTAATATCATGTTGGGCATTCTGGGTGCTTTTATTTCAAGTGAACTTTAGAGTTAAGGAAATATAGGTTTCTGGGATTTTAAGTAATTAAGTATGTTGCATGGTGCTATAACAGTGGATAGATACTATATATTTATCCAAACATAACATTTAAAGTATGCATGTACTATGATGACCACAATCAAGAACACTTGAAATACCAAGTTTCAACACCAGATACCAAGAAGGGACTCTCATTCATTGGTGGGAGATATAAAAATGATGCAACCACTTGGGAAGATTGTCAGGTAGATTCCTTCAAAACTGAGCATGATTCTACCATTCTATCTAGCAATTCCATTTACCCAAATGACCTCATATAAAGCATAGGTGTATATGTTATACCAGATACACTCATAACTGCCAGAAGCTGGAAGCAACCAATATGGCCTTTGGTACATGAGTAGATACATTCAGACAAGGTTGATTCATAAAGCAGACTATTAGTGATTTTATGAAGAAATGAACTATTATGCTATATGAAAATAAGAGAAAAACTTGGCGGGTGGTGGTGGCTCACGCCTTTAATCACAGCACTCAGGAGGCAGAGCCAGGCGGATCTTTGTGAGTTCGAGGCCAGCCTGGTCTACAGAGTGAGATCCAGGAAAGGCGCAAAGCTACACAGAGAAACCCTGTCTGGAAAAAAAAAAACTTAAGAGCAGGCTACTAAATGAAAAAACCCAGCCTGTAAAGGCTATATTGGCTTAATCTCAAATATATGAAATTAGGGAAAAGGTACAGTTATGGGAACTAAAACTAGCAGAAGTTATGGAAAATTTTTTCTTCATTTTTATTTCTTTTTCATTCGTGTGTGTGTGTGTGTGTGTGTGTGTGTGTGTGTGTGAGAGAGAGAGAGAGAGAGAGAGAGAGAGAGAGAGAGAGAGAGAGAGAGAGAGAGAAAGCATACACGCACATGTTCATCCTGCAGTGCACATGTAGAGATCCAAGGACAACTTTCAAGAGTTGTTTTCTTTCCTTATGTTGATTGCAGAGATCAAACTCAGGTTTACAGAGTTAGCAGCAAAGTGCCTTTACCTTCTGAGATAGCTCACTAGTCCAGGTTGCCAGGATTTTAGAGTAATGGAAATATGCTGTGATACTACAGTGGTGGCTAGATATCATGTGTCTGTACAAATCTATAGAAGGTACAATCCTACAGTAAGGTTTATGTAACTATGACCTTTGGATAGTAAGACTGTGTTGATGTAAATTCATCAGTAACCACTCTGGTGGAGATGCTGATAATGAGAGAGGCTATGCATGTGTAGGGACAAGACATAATACAGGGTTGTCTCCATTCTGTATAACTCAATTTTGCTATGAATCACAAAGATATTGAAAAACAAAGTCTATTATTAGAAAGAATTTATATAATTTAGATGATGCTTCAGAGCTTCTGGAAGGAAGCATTCCCTCCCAGAGGAATGAAGGATGTTCATAAGACTGGAGGCTTGTAAAACTTAGTAGAAATGACAAGAAAGTTACAAGACTCACAAGACCCAGCCTCCAGAACACAGAAGCCAAAACGAGTTGCAGTGGAGAGGGGACCCTTCTGCATTGCTGGCTGCAAGTCATGCAGGGAACTACTGATACAGCTGTCAGTGCTTGGGGCTTTCTAGTGATGATGTGCCTACCCAAGTCACCTATAACTTGCAAGTAACCCCGCATCCACTCTCCTGTTAGTAGCCCCAAATAAACCTGTTGATTCACCAAGCCAGGCTTGAGTAGAGCTATTTCATTGGTCTGTAGTTGTGTCCTCTCTTGGGTAAATAGATATTCGCTCTCATCTCCACAGGAAAAGCCATACAGTATATGACAGGTTAAATAATATCAATAGTGATATCAACAACAAATGATAGTTTAAACAAACATTTACAAAATAGGAGATATTATAAATAATTTGCTGGTTACAAAATAATAGATATTATGATGCATTTACAACTGAATGTCATAAGTATGCATACTTGAATTCCAACCAACCACAAAAGAGACAGGGTAAGGGGCTTTTAGAAATTTATGTTTCAGGGTCTGGAACTTCATTTTTATGAAAGAATTGTTATATAGCAAATTTTCTAATGAGAGGGGAAAGATTCAAAGATATATAGATTTAGCAAATGTCTAAAGTAAGGAGAATAAACAAAGCTAAGACAAAAACCTGGCCAAAATCTCTCAGATGTTTGTCACCAAGGACAACCTCACCTTAAGTAAAGGATTCTTCAAAGTGAATGTCAGTACTTACAGGGAAATATTTGTGTATATTTCCTGGTTCAGTTTTATTAAACAAATATGTATTAAGGGTTTAACTAACCAAAGTAGGGTAACAGGCACAGAGGGGAACCAGACACAGTGTCTGTTTTCAAGAACACTTAGACTGCTGACAGGGGCGAACAAGGAAAAGTTCAACCCTTAGATAAAATGTGGAAAGTGCAGTTTTCCAGGCTGTTGTATATGGAAACTGAGCACAGGCTTGGATTCTAGAAGAGATGTGAAAAATGATATAGGTTTTCCTCCATCTGACATAAACCTCACCATGTGAGCAAAATTCACCAACTGTTCTGAAATATCCAAAGAAAGTTCGCAAGTATTTCCTTAACTTCCTCAACTTTTCAGTTGTGTTGCTCAAGTCAATTCAAAGGGGGAAATCCTCCAAGAGTTAACTCTATTCACAGCCACAAGCAGATAGAACTGAAGTAAGCCTCCCCTTGCCAGGTCCTACCTAAAACTGAGAATTTAAAAACAGCCAATTAGTGTAAGCAACAGCATATGAGAGCACAGTATTACCTTTTTATTCCAATCTAAAATTCAGCATCCCACATAGAAAGAGCACTCATGCAGGTTGACATGACATTGTTCCCTGGTGGTCTTCCTGGAGAAGCACGACACTGGTTGTCTAGGAGGGACAGATTGCGACTGATGGGTGAGAAGGTGACTCTGGCATCATCAGGCTGACCAGTGCAAGGCAGGGATGACTAGGAGATTGGAAATGTTTTATTTAACTATTCCAATTTTTAAAAACAAAACTGATTTTAATCACTCAACTCACCTGTCTTATTTTCTTCAGATCTACCCTTAAATGAGACTTTGAACTTACATTACACCAAAATCAGAATATAAAATTATATATAAGTAGAGGTCTAGACACAACTTTAACAGATCTCTTTGCTCAGAGGCGATTCTCCTGAGGCATTTTCAATTCTGAAAGAAAAGTATATGACACATAGAACACATCACCCAAACAAGTACTATTTTCTGGGACCAGTCTTTGCTCAACTGGACTACCTGGTGTGATGAGCTAACAGCTGCTGGTCTCTGATACCTGTTTTGGACAGGGTTGCTAGATTTTGACAAGCTGTTCTTTTTCCCCATTGTGTTTTTGTTATTTTGAAGACTAGTTTTTGTGCAACTCTGATGCCCAGTTAATCATGTTTAACATTTTTTTTTTTTACTCTGTGTTACAGTGACTTCTGGAACAAATTGTGCTGCTTTGAGGCACTTATTACAAACTCTTCAAGATGGGTTACACATTTTGAATGCTGTGTGTATGCACACGTGTGTGTATGTGTTACACATACACACATACACGCATTTCTGTACACAGTTTATTTGAGACCCACAAATAATAAGCCCCTCAGAGTATGTTTTGCTTGTTCTCAAGAACGCAGAGATATTGGAGTTTGGTTAATTTTCATGCCAACAGGACAGTTGAATTTCTAGACATGGGTAGAGAGGAAAGCTGTGGGGGAAAGGGAAGGACTATATGACTCTAAAAGGATGGCCAGTGGAGCATATGGAAGAGCTGTGCTGGCTGTGCCGAGGCCCAGTCAGAAGAGGGTTGCTGACGAAGTTCACATGGTGTTAGACACAGACACAGTGAATACATGCATTTGTTGAGGCCTAGTTTCCAAGAGAACACATACCACTCTCACTTGATCTCTGGAGTTATAGAAGCAAGAGGTTTTGAAACAGACCCAGTTAACTGTCTGTCACAATGCTGGGGTAGACATACCACTTCCCAGGACCTGATTTTCTCATGAGAAATGCATAAGATGGGCAAGTCACAAGGTTAAGTAACATAACCAACAAATGGGTTAGCACAGTGCCCAGTACACAGTAGTTAATCATATTAACTGTCTTCCTTTCTGTTTCTGGGCCATACGTCTTTCTCATCACCACAATTTGTACCAGGAGCCAGAGTTTGGAAACTTTATCATCTGGATAAACTTCATAACCCATGGTTGCATTTTTCCAAGAAGTTAGGCAGCACATCAAGAAGCCATCCAACTGTCACCTCCATGGCCTGTTTGCCATTCAGGCAACTGTTGTGACAGGGCCCTCTCTAAATGCTAAGTGAGTGGGCTATGGGTCCCTCCATACACTGATTATGTAAGGTTCCTGGAAAGTGAAAGAACAGGGGGTCTGGCCCCAGGGCCAGCCTGTCGATTCAGTTAGGTACAAGAACAACTGTGACATCTACGGCAGAGGCCAGGCTGAGACAGCGCCTGCTCGGAAGCCCAGAAAGCAGCCTTGCAAAAGATAGGTGAGGTTGCCTCACACAGAGATGGGGACTAACTGTTCTCTTTCTGCTCTTTCTTTTATCACACCTTCCTATTCAGTATAGATTGCCCTTGCAAGAGAATTGTGAAGTCTTTCTGAAGAAGTAAACAAGCCTCCTCATTTATTAGCGCTTCTCAGGATCACCATTGAGAAGTCCGCAGCGCCTCAAACCTCTGACTCGAATGCCACCTTGATTAAGGCACAAAATGTTAAAAGCAAATTACTGTGAAACAATTTGCACTTAATGTTTCAGTCATATCTGTAAAAAATATGACTTAAATATAGTTTTATTAATAATACATATTTTAATTAAACGGCTGGAGGTGCATCTAGCAGGAAAAAAAAATTGAATCTTCCCTGGATTTCACATAGTGGTATGATTCATGGGCAGTAAATATGCAAAGCTGTAGGCCCATAAGGCAATCAAACTCCAAAGCTGATGTGCATGTTTTTTGTCTAAAAGAGTGAAATCCAGTGAGGGTCAGAAGTAATAGTAATCATAACAGACTACCAGAATAATCAAATGAATTGGCACCAGCCAACAGCATCCTCTCCATGCAACAGAAGCATTCTTTCAACCACAATTAAATCTACTCCAACATTCATTATTACTTCTGTTATTCTCATTACACACACACACAAAAAAACCCTGCTTATGCACATGTACCTATTTAAAACTTCACAAATATCAAACGATCAAATGCTAGTGACCACCTTTGTGGACACAGAAATGCTTTATTGCAAACTGTTCTTTCTGCTGCCGCTGACTCCCATAAGCACTCCACTTCAGTTCCTGATGTTGACAAGTACCTAGCATGTCACTTAACCGGAGCTGCTATCACAAGCACCAAAGGACCAGAACCTCAGCGATGAAATGCATTTCCTCATAGATTTGGAAGACAGAGGTCTGAGATCAGGGTGTCAAGGAGCTGTTTTCCCCCGCAGCTGGTAGAGTGCCACCTTCTCCCAATATCATCATGTGGTCTCCCGTGAATATCTCTTTCCCAATTTCTGCTGCATGTACGGCTATCAGTCCTATTGATTGCTGTCTCATTCTAATGACTGCTTTGTCTTAACTACTCAAGGACACTATCTATAAATACAGGAACATTCTGAGATATGAGGGGATATGATTTCAGCAAGGGGCCGTTAGAATGGCACAAGTAATCCTATAACACCTGGCAATTACTTGGAGCTTCAGAAATTTATATTACTGGGCACATGCCATGATATTTTACCAAGAAGAACCTGATAAATGTGTAAAACAAAACAGAGTGAACTTAAAATTAAATAATCTCTTTACCATCACCCTTCAAATAAAGTTTTGTTCAAGTAGCCATGTGCTACCCTACTGACACTGAAAACCTCATGCAGCATTATAATTTTGGTTTGGTAACTCATATTCATTTCTAAGTCTAAGAATTTTTCAGTTATCTCTTGTGTACCATTCCTACTGGTCTTTCATTTCTAAAGATGTAGAATCATTTCCCTTCAGCCTAAAAAAACATGTCATTTAAGCTTCTTTTATAGAGAAGGCAATCTGGAGACAAATCCTCTTACTTTATTTTACACACACACACACACACACACACACACACACACACACACGTGCATTTATTTAACTTGAAATTATAAGAGATTCATCTCAGAATTTGAGGTTTTTGGATTAACAGCTCTTCGCTTCCAGTTTGAAAGGGGTTTCTGTCGTCTCCCATCCTCCATAGATACAGATGAGAAATTCATAGTAATCTAGGTCACTATCCATCTGTGTGCAAAGCGTTAATCTCTATGTGCTTTTAAGACTTTCCACTCAGCCCTGATTTTCATCAGCCCCATGATTTGTCTAGGTGTGTTTTCCTTTGCATTCATTCTGCTAATTTATGGCTTAGTGTGGCTTCTGTATATTTTGCTTTTCATCAAATTGGCTTTCATTATTATTTCCTTAATGTTTTTGTCTCAATATTCCTCTGGGATTCCATTCCCTCTTGTTGCATCATCAGACTAGAATTTGAATTTCTGTTAGTTTGTTCAACTTGGTTTTTTTCTCTGTTCCTTGGACTCAATAGTTTGTATCAATTGGTTTTCACATTCAGTGATTCTCTTTGCTTTTGCCATACTGCTACTGAGCTGCTCAGTGAAAAGTTTGTTACAGATGTTAGCTTTTCAATTCTAAAATATCCATTTGTATATTTTTCATACTTTCTTTTTTCCCTTGAAATACACAATATCAACTTTTTTATTTTATTAATTTATTCTTTGACAATTTCAAACACACATATACACACACACGCATATATATATATAATTCTTTCACATTTTCTCTACTGAAATGTTGATTTTCTACCTAATGGGTCAGGGGTACAATAACTTCCTTAAAATATATCTAATAGTTTAGTGTCTTAAAGTCTGGCTGTTTGGAACCTTGGGCTTACTTTGCTCAGCCTGGAAGGAGGGGACTGGACCTGCCTGTACTGAATCCACCAGGTTTACATGAATCCCCAGGGGAGTCTTGGACCTGGAGGAGATGGGAATAGAGGGGAGGGGATGGGGGAAGGTGGGGGCGGGGGCAGGAGGGGGAGGACAGGGGAACCCATGGCTGATATGTAAAATTAAAACACAAATATAATAAATTTTTAAAAAGGAAAAAAAAGTCTGTCTAATAATTCAGTATCTGAATCATCTTGATGGTGGCACTTTGGTTGATTGTCCTTTCTTGAAAGGACTGGCTGCATTTTCCAGCTGCTTGTCTATGTTTTAGATGTGCTTAATTATGGACCACATGTTGGACCTGATAAAGGCTATATTCCATAGATCCAGAGGACTGTTACAACTCTCTGAGGAATGTCTATGTCTCTGTTGTAGCAATCAACCCATTTACATACAGATGACAATTTCTGCTGTCTCTTCTGTTGAGCTATGATTCCAATCTCAGGCTTGGCCTTGAGGTCTGAATCTCAGAGGAGTTCATGAGACACCTCACACACTCTTTTCCAAAATTCCCTTCAAGGTTTCCCCAAGACAGAGATGGGATTGTTGTAGATCAAGACAAACTCTTTCAAATAGTTAAACTTCTGAAGTTCATCCCAGGACAAAGCTATGAGCAGGGAAGACAAGAATAACACTCCACCTGTTCTTCTTGGGGTTGCCCTTAATAACCTGCCTACTTTGCTTCATTTCAATAACAAATCTTTAAGATGCTTTAGTCTCTCATCATCAGGTATTATTATTAATTTTCTAATTTCTAGTTGCATTCATTGAATAAAATAGTTTTAAGTGAAAGAGTTTATGTCATCATAGTGAAATAAAAATTCTTTGACTTATCTGGAATTCTCCTTTCAGCCCCAACAAGAAAACAAGCTATGTGGAATCTTCCAGTAAAACTAATTTTGCTCAGTCCTTGTCATTTAAGGACCCCAGAATCTTATCTGCAAACAGGTATGAGTATGGGGTAACATGGCCTAGTAGCTGCCAGAACAATGTGCCCATCCTCTAGTATGTAGGTCAAGATCAGAAGTATTCACCTGAATAATTTGTGTTATTAGAGGTTGAAATGTATTTTTGAAAAATAAAATACAATTTCAAGGAAATCCATCCACCAAGTAAATAAAGAACATGAAATTCAAGCACCCCAGGAAATAACTCTTCATTCATGTCTTTAAGGAAGTCACATATAAACCTACACCAGCTTCAAAACTTGGCATTTATTTCCATAAGTCCATTTTTACTTCAAGGAAGTAATTATAATTAATTTGTACAAGGTCACAAAATGAATATCAGCAGTGCCTGAAAATGCACATATTAATTCTTCCAGTCAACAGATGTTTTTGAGCACAAATATGTGTTAGGCACAGTTCAATACATCAAAATTGTCTTAAAAGAGAACTGCAAACTAATAGGTTCTAAAACCTGTTACAATCTTTGAATGAGCAGTAATTCTCTTCCTCTTTTCCACAATTACATTATTTCTGCAATTTGCCTTTTGATTTATTACAATGTTTTTTCTGATTTGATTAATGTGTTTTATGTGAGGCTGTAGTGCAATTATAAATACTCTCAAAGAGTAGAAAGTCATCGATTTGATGTAATCATGATATCTCAGTGCACACATGAAGCTTCATTTAATGGTGCCATGTGTGACAGCTCCTAGTAATTAGAAATATAGTGATCATGCATCAAAGATGGATGCAATGGAGCTAAGTCATTACTTCTACCAAAACCAGAAGAAGGGCAGATGCTTTCCACCCTTTCCAGCCAGTGACCTTGCCTCCATTTCCAGTTGCCATAAAGCAATCTGAGCATGCTGTACTTACTCTCCAGACCAGAAGGCCATTGCCCCAACTCATAGGATGAGACCACTCTCTCCTCTCTAGGGACTAGGCTTGGTTTTCAAGTCTGCCAAGTCAGCCTGTGCACTACTGGGGAAGGGCAGAAAGACTGGAACAGTAATGGAAACATCCAAAGTTGACCATGTGCGTACTGCAAAGAAGTGTCTAGCCAAGGTGGGTAGTGTGACCTCCATATCCACTTCTGATTTGATTTGACACCTTGGTCCTTTCCCACTCTTTCTAAGCTGCTGGCTTTCTACTACAACCTCACTCTGTGCATGTGTCCGTGTGTGTCCGTGTCTGTGTCCATGTGTGTGTGTCCGTGTGTGTGTGTGTCCGTGTGTGTGTGTGTGTGTGTGTGTGTGTGTGTGTGTGTGGTAGAGGGAAGGCTGGGGGGGATCAGGAGGAGGGATGAGAGGGGAACCTGTGGTTGGTATGTAAAATGAATAAAAGACTTCTTAAATAAAAAAATAGTATCTTCATTCATTCAGCATGCTGGTTTCTGCACATCTTTTTGTTTGTTTGTTTTTCAATGCACTGTGCCAGGCGCTGGACTCAGTAACAGAGAAATGAAGATCCCAAAGTTGAAGGAGATTTACCTCTGGGTTGTCCACTGCCTCAGTGGTACTTACTTCATAGTGTGCTTTGTTCTCTTCCTAAAGCCTGTTCCTCCTGCTGACCCTGGTTTACTGCCCATCCCTGCTCCTGCTCACCTGAATTCCACTGTTGTGGCAGATCAATTGCATCCTCACACACCACCCTCCTGTCTTCCCTGCCACCCCTCCTCATGCCTCAGGAGGTAAAGACTGCTGCTGGATCCCAGGAAAGTTTCTTTTTGTCATATTCATCTTTTAAAAACAAAAAGAAAAAAAGAAGAAAAAAACTAAACCCAAGATTTAATTCTTACTCCCTCAGAGCCTAGAGCATAACAAAAGGCTTATCCCACAAAAATTAAAAGCACAGAAGTTACAAAAACACAAAGTTTGGATTTTCACATTTCCTAGATCAATGAAAGAAAGACACTCTCCCTGTGGAAATTAATGCAAGTTTAATTCTATTTATATTAGCAGTCTGTTTTTTCCCAAGGAAGAAAAATAACACTTTAGAAGGGAAGTCTCTTCCTACCTCCCTTTCTCCCTCCATAACTAACAGAAGGCACTAAGTTAAACCTTTCAGTGAAGGGACAGCCTCCCCAGTCCATCCCGGCTCTGCTGACCAAGGCCCAGGCCCCAGTGCAGGAGTTTACAGCAGGTCTTCTCCATTCACCTCATACCACAGCTGATACTGTACTTAAATGACTGTTTACTCACGTGTGTTCTCCCCATTGTTAACTCCATGGGAACAGAATCTACATCTGTTTTCTTTTTCTTTCCTCTCTTTCTTTTTTATTTTCCTTCCTTTTCTTCTCTCTTAACCATCACATCTCCAGTTGTGGTACACTGTGGGAGCTGATTAAATTAGCTAACAGCTTTTTGTATATGAATTAATTAATTTGCACCCTTATCTTCATTACTAGATCATGAGAGGTGCATTGGAAGGGGAATAAATCACAGGTACTCTTTCCAAACCACATACACATCTTCAAGCCTGGTAGAACTTTGGATACACTAGGTGTTCAATTATTCCTCAATGAATGATTGTAATCGATCCACTGTTATTCTAGTAATCTTGATATTACTATAATTTTTTTTCTTCTGGTAACTTCATTACCCCAACTTAGAGGTGTTTGTAAACCTTTCCCCTTATAGCTACCATCAAGCTACTTTGCATTCACACAAACCTTTCAGTTAAAATATCTCTACTTTCCATTTAATTCTATTTGTATTTGTACTTTTGAAATTAAAATGTGAACATCTATAGAAAAAGCCATGTGAAAAATATCACTTCTGAAAAAGAAATGTTTAGTTTCATTCATGTTCATGGATGAGGAAACATAATTGGCAGTTTAGGGTAGCTCAGAAGACAATCTTCATCCTGTGCTTACTTTCTCACACTCATGTAAGCTGTGCTTCCCATGAGTGGCATGGTCAAGCTTCTCTGAGGAGCTGAGGAAAAATTTGGGCAAAGCTCTCTTTCTCAAAGCTATGCTTTCACAGAGGAGGAGTGGCACTTGCCTTGCTCATCCCTACTTTCAGCCCAGCTGACCCTCAACGTTTAGTTCCTTGGCAAGTGTGCCTTGGATGTAGGTATCTATTAAACAATCAAGACTTGACCATAATGCAACCTAATTTTGTTTCCTAAAGCTCTTGAAAATACATACAACAGATTTTACCCCTTCTCTGGATAAGAATGTGGCCAATCCTATCATTAACTGCCAAGCCTTGAGTAATTCGAAGTCCTATGCTAATGATTTTAAGTTACCAAACATAATATCTACTTTGCATTCTTGCAGAACTTAAAACTAAAATGCTAAAAGTTGGTCTGTGGGTGTAGCTCAGTGGCAAAGGCTGTATTCAGCATTCAAGAGGCCCTGGATTTGATATCCAGTTCAACCCAAAATGAACTGATGCAATAAATGCAGAGAAATAATTTCACAGATGAGAGAGTATGGAAGAAAATCAAAAGGATGTTAAGCACAAAACTTAGACAATGTTTTTCTGTCAGAGGAAAGGAGAGGCAGAGAGAGAGAGAGAGAAAGAGACCAATTGTTTCCAGGAAAAAAAGGGGGATTTCAACATACTGGTACTTAGTTGGGTTGTTAAGTACGGGAGTGCTCAAATCCTCCTCTACCTTAGATTACCTGTATGCATATATTTACACTTTCAACATTTATTTAATTTTTTATGAATTTCATAAATGAATACTGTCTTGATATCATTTTAAGACACATTGCACTTCTCAATTTTTTGAAGGCAAGCATAAAAGCCAAACCAAGGGAACAGAATAATTGAATGACTCCGTTTGATCAAGCCGGTATCGATATGGTTCCTTACCTTTGCCAGCACAGATTCTCAAGGAAGCACAGGGGAGTGTTATTGTGGAAGAACAGTGGCCATCAATTGTCCAAGACATAGGTAAGTGTGTACAAAGTTCATGATCTCCATCCCCGACATACTAAAAATAAGCTATGCAGTCAGCTAGGTAGGTGGCACATACCTGTCATCCCAGCACAGGGTGGGTGGAAGCAGGAAGATCAAGGTGTGAAGATCATCTTCAGCTATATATAGAAGGTGGGGCCAGCCGGGGCTACATGAAATCCTCTCTAAAAAAAAAGAAAAGAAAAGAAAAGAAAAAAATCAATGACCAAAAAAACTGCACATTTATCACCAGAATTCTCGGTGAACACACCTAATGGAGGGGACAAAAGAAAGCTATTTTCTTACTATGAGATAAATAGACTGTTGATTGCCCTCAGTGCACCTGTATGACAGATGTAAAGCTAAAACCTTATCTGGCCTCATTCAAATACATCTACTTCATGCTATTTGAGCGTGAACAAGTTTTTCTTTCTTCCTATGACTCTGTTCCCTTGGTTAGGAAATGAGATCAATGCTCAAATTGCAGGTAGGTGTTTAAGTGGCACAAAGTATTTGGTAGAATGTGCCAAAACACATGCAAGATACAGAGAACCCACAGCACTATTATATTAGTTACACAAGTATCTTTACTGACCAGCCTGGAAAGACAGAAAGGAAGAGGTACATTGGTCTATTAAGTAACTTTCATGGACATGCCATAACTTGAAGACCTACTCACAGCAGCCTTGTAATTCTGTAAATTTAAAAAACCTCTAATACATGAATCTATACATGCAGAATTACTAACTACTAGTGCAGACTCTATAAAAATCCCATTCTATTTATAGGCTCATACCCTGAGTACCTGAACTAATAAAATTGCATTAATGGCTATTTACATAAATTCACAATTCTAAATTAGACCTTTAATTTCTGTAATAAAAAAGAAAGTGGCTCATGCAATTTCCCATTTTTATTTTCCTACATGGAATACGGTAGCTCTAACATAATGTACGACTTTGTGAATATTTCCAGGGCTGCTAATATTTTATCTAATATTATATTTTGTGTTTTTTGATCTCTGACCCCCGTTTATACTCCCAGAACCCTCATGAGCAATGTTCAGTATGATAACCCTTGGTGGAAGAAGCGAGCTAAAATTGAAGTTAAATCATCCATGGCTCGAATCTCTCAAGGAAGCCTCTCAGGGTCAGTAGTGATTTTTTCCATGTATATTTCTCTACTCTAAGAATGTTTCTTAAATATTTGATTCATCAGGACTGAAATATAAGCCCTCTTTTCAAATAGATCACTGGCAAACACTATAGAGTGTGACTGTGACCCTGAGTTCTTCTTGTCTTTTCTTTTTTATTTCACATTGTTCATTATATCAATATATATTCCTAAATCCTCTGGGGAGCAACAAACCGGAGCAAGAAGAGAACAGGAGAAAATTATGAGACAATACGGCTTTTAGAAGATGGCAAATGTAATTTATCGACAGAAGAAGAAATAGAAAAACATTATTTTTTAAATTAAATTGAATTGGTGCCTTAATATTTACAAAAGGTGATGAGTGTTTGAAACCAAAAAATGGATATACTTTCCTCAAGGGAAGAAAAAGAATTATTAGAGAGAATTAGGATCAGGTCAGGACCAGATTACAAGGAAGCATCACACATTAGGCACAAACACAGAGGGTTATGATATAAATTGTAAATGGCCAAGAAAGGATTTAAACATCAATGGAAGCCAGTAGGGGAAGACATTTGTGAGACATGCTTCACACCTCAGCAGGGGGCGGCCATAAGACCACAGGGCAAGCATGAACCAGAAGAGAGACTGGATCACTACCAATAACACAGCCTTTTGACTCCAACTCAAACCAAATCATTGAACAACTCAAATACTGTGCATTTTCCTGACCAGAGGAACAGGGGCCTCTGCAACCCATTCACAGTCTAGGTAGGGTCTCCATCCTTTCTCCTGTTCCTCCTACACAGGCAAGAGTCATTTCCCTTCTGTGTTTGCACTGCTTTCCACAGCCCAAATCTGGAGTTTCTAGGTTTAAAATCTTTGCTGCTCCTCCATGGCCTGTGGGTGCTAAAAGCAGATTCCTGGGTTCACGGGTCTCCAGGACTTGACCATGACTTCCTTTCTACCCTCCTTTGCTTTCACTTCTGTGGTAGCTGTTGGCTCTCCAGCTAGATGGAAGTACAGCCCCCAAACGTGCAAGGGCTTCTCTTTTTCTGCTTTCCCTCCTCCCTGGAATGTTCTTTCCACCTTTGACTCCCTGAGAGTCCTCTCACCTTTTATCCTCCAGAATGTTCTTGAAGGCGGAGCTTTGTCTTTGCTCTTTTGTATGCCCTTAGTGCCAACCAGGGTGCCTGGCACCCAGGTCAGTAAACCTACAGCACGTAAATGACCACACAGAATCTTCCAAGATTCTGTTTGTTTCAGTGCCACCTCCATCACTTGATTCTGTTTTCCTTCTTCTCTAGGAATGAGATGGATAGACCTTTGACCTCCTATCACAGGCATTTCAGAACCCAGATGGAGCCAATGAGTGAGAAATGAAAGGGGTTGTGAGGTGCAGGAGGGGAGGCTCAACCCTGATGCTGCCCTGGCTTCGTCTTGCAAAGCGTCTCCTTTGCTGCTTTCCCTGTGTGTTTCTGAAGATGTTGTCCCTGTTCTACCACTGACTAATGGTCACTGAGTGTCCTCGTTTGTGGCCTGTTTGTATCCCTTCAGATAGAGCAGTGTTACAGTATGCTACCCACAATTTTGGTATTGCAGTGGCCCTGGAGATCAGAGCCATAGGTAACTGGTAGCATTAAAAGGTTAAGAATTTGTTCTTAATCAAATAGTAAGACAGTAATGGCACTACAAATAGAACCACATTTTTTATATTCTCATTTCCTCCCATGGAAATGAGCATACTTTTCATTTGCTAATGAACTACAGGAAGGTCATAGCTGTAGTCTTATTGAAATAGACACCCATCAGGTAATGTGCTACAGAGGTGTTTAGATGTGGAGTAATTATTCAATCAATCAACTGGCTATTAAGTTAGTACCTAGTCTGTACAGGGCATTTTACTAAATTATGCAGAAAACATAAAGAACCCAGATCCCAAAATATATAAACATATTCCCTGAACAAAAAAGCAATTCTCATAATCTGAAACTCAAAAGATACTAAAATGGAATTAACCACTAAAATATGAGTACTTTCTACCAGGTGTGATAGATCTGTATATTCAATGGGTCAGCCTTACAAAAGAATTTATAGGGTAAAGTGAAATCAGAAAAGATAGATCTGAGATCTTAAATCTCTAGCCTATGCCCAGAATGTAGAGTTGGTAGAGTACTTGCCTCGTGTGACACCCTGAGTTCAGAGCCCAGCACCATACAAATCAGGTGTGGGAATGTTCACCTAAAATAACACCACACCACTCAGAAGGAGAATACAAAAAGTCAAAAGTTCAAGGTCATCCTTAGCTACTGGTGAGTTCAAAGCTAACCTGGGCTGCATGAGACTCTGTCTCAAAAGGAAAGAGAGAGTAGACTGATAGAAAGAAAGCACCAGAAAGCAAATCTTGAGCGCAGACTTCCTCACTCACTCTCACATTTATTCATCATTCACTTGAATTGTAATGGTGAAGGGACAGCATGAACTGGGAATTCAAAGATGCAGGGTAAAGAAAGAGTAAGAAAGGCTGAGTTGACTTAGGTGACCTCCATTGTAAGTCTTCATGACTTTCACAAAATTCACACATTCATGAAATCATAAGGGAAGGAAAAACAATATTAAATGATAGCACATAGAGTTAACCAAGATGACACACAGAGAGAAAGGATCGTGAGTAAATAAGGCTAGAAGTACTCAAAGGAGATCACAAATGGCTAAGGTACATTTATGGCCAGGATGTCTGTGTTATTGTTTTAGCCTGTTTAGACTACAATAACAAAACACTATAAACAGGGTGGCTTATAAATTGACAGAAATTTCTTTCTCACAGCTCAGGAGGCTGGAAGTCCAAGATCAAGTTGCTCCCAGATTTGGAGTCTGATGAGGTCCACTTTTTGATTCATGCTTGATGGTTTCAGTATCCTCACCTAGAAGAAGATAAGCATCTCTCAGGTCTCTTATATACCAGCCATAATAATTTATCCCGGTGATATAATCCCTTCCCCCAAACTCAACTCATGATAGCACCACCTTTGGGGTTAAAATTCCAGTGCATGATTTTTGTAAGGAAAAAAGCCTTCCAACCACAGTAGTTATATACCCAGTATTCAACAAATGCCTACTATATGCCAGGCACTGTGCTTGGATCTAGGAACACAAGGACAAAGCACCAATTAGAAACAGGGAATGGAGCAAGTGATTACCCTACACAGTGGTGTTGGCATGTAGACTGTGTGTTGCACACATGAACATAAAAGAAATATATGAAGCAGATGATATCTAAAGAGAACAAAGTGAGAGACCCTGGATTGAAACCCTAACCTGACACATCAGCTTTGTAGCCTCGGGAAGTTTATTTCAAAACTCTCAGCCTCCAGTTTTTCACATGTGTGAAGGGATAGGTTAGAATTCCCATGTCAGGGCTGTCACAATGATGCAATGTGTTGATGGAGCTGAAAACTTAGCTGAGTGCCAGCTACTAGGTAAGTATATAGTAACTGTTGCCATAACCATTGTTCTTATGATAGTACTGCTTCTATTACTTCTACAAAGATTATCCAAACAAGAAAAAGTATTCCGTTATACAAAGTCACAGAATCAAGGAAGACCATGGTGTATTTGTAGAAGAAATTTGGCATGGCTGGAGAACAAAGAGTTGAGAACAACAACAACAAAAATTATTCTTAGCAAGTTTGGATAATCTGTTCGACATTTTCTTGAAGGTGCTCATTACTAAAGAAAGGGCTTTGTTTCACAGTTTCAAAATCAGAGGCATGTCCATGAAGATAAAAAAAAACATGGACTATCTTAGGAATGCTTTAGACCTTTAGCATTCAGGGTAAGGGAAGAGGGGAGAGGAGTCAAGGAAACCTGTTTTCCAGATTAAGCAGACAATAAAGCATTGTTCCATGAGGTAGGAAACAGTGGAGGAAGAACATCTCAGATTAATCAAATGCCATTAGAAATCCATTCTATACAGCATAGATTTGCACAAAAGGAGGAAGGGGAGGGGGAAGGGAAGGAGGGGAGGTGATGGGCAAAGAGGAAGTACACAGTAGAAGAAAATGCAAGTTTATATGGGAAATGAGTGATCATATAATTAGCATTTCCATTCAAGGGAAGGAAAGAGTTCTTTTGGTGCTAATGTTAATTTGGAAAAGAAAACAACTTACAGTCAGATTTATGCCATATACAAAATTGATTGTATGTGAATTTAAAATGCAAATACAAAATCAAATGTAAAAGTAAAAGAAAACTTATGAAATTATTTGTATGTTCTTGGAATGATAAGAAGATGCTTAACCACCGGGCGGTGGTGCAGGTACACACCTTTAATCCCAGCACTCAGGAAGCAGAGCCAGGTGGATCTTTGTGAGTTTGAGGCCAGCCTGGTCTACAGAGTGAGATCCAAGAAAGGTGCAAAGCTACACAAAGAAACCCTGTCTCAAAAAACCAAAAAAAAAAAAAAAAAACAAAGGAAAGAAAAGAAAAGAAAAGAGAGAGAAAGAAAGAAAGAAAGAAAGAAAGAAAGAAAGAAAGAAAGAAAGAAAGAAAGAAAGAAAGAAAGGGAAAGAAAGAAACTGCTTAACCAAGTCAGAAGCTTAGTTGCCATGGGGTGGGGACTTTTGCTGTTCTAGAATTCTGTTAGCAGATGGTGTCATGAGCAGAGCCAGCATATATGCTAGGGGAGAACATTGACTAGTCTGTTAAAAGGAAGATATCTGTATTTGTTATTCAAGATGTACAAACTATCTTAACAGCTCACCCTGCCTTTCAATAGCTTACCACATTCCGAGTCATCTACATTCACACAGTAAAACTCAGAAAACTCATTCTTCCAGAACCCCTTGCAAAATCATCTAAGTTCTTCCTTGCTGTCACTGTATTTTACTGATCCAAGATGGCATGCTGATAAGCAGGACTGAGCCTGTATCTATGAGTTTTTCCATTTCTGGTATCTCTGGGTGACAGACAAGTCTGCTGATTCATCTAGAATAGAAAACTGTGAGATCTCAGGTGATTCAGGAGTGGAAGATTTTGGAGAGAGTTGCTGAGCTTGCTAGCCAATCGCCTGATACTGCAGTGCCCAGAACCTGAGGGAGCAGAGCTACATCCATGGGTTGGTAGACCATGCAGGAAGGCACAGCACAGGGCAGCTGAACTGTGTGTATTCTCCTCTTCAGTGCCACTTTGTGCTTCGTGTATGTGTCCTCTGACATTTCCTTCTTCAGACCCCCTCATCCATTGATTCTTCCGGTCCTCAATATCTTTTAATAGATTCCTGACTGTGCAAACAGCCAGTTCCTATTGTTACTACCCTTAGTGCAGGAAGAGTCTCTACAAATTGATATTTAAAGGAAAATGTCTAAGAGCCAGCTCAAAGAAAAAATAGGCAAGGAATATGCACAGGCATATTGTTAAAAAAGTAATTAAATTATAACCATATGAAAGGATGTATGTCTTCATAATGTAAGGAAGTTCAAATTTAAAAATGAATTAGAAATACTCTTTTTACTCATTGTATTGGAAAAAGTTAGAAAATTGAATTTATAACTGATCAAAGCGTTATGGAGAAAAAATGTCAGTGGAGTATTTAGCCACAAATTGAACACTTATTTCATACACACCCAAGACTCAGGGACCATCAAGAAACAGGAAGACAGAAAGACTGTAGGAGTCAGAGGAGGAAGTGTACCAGAGAGAACCATTGTCCTTTAGTTGTAAAATAACAGATACACTCATGAACACACAGCAGCTGTGGTTGGCAAAAGAGACCAGTAACATTCTAGCATGGAGTCAGAAGGGGCTCATGAGCTTCTGCCCCTATCTGAGGAGACATTGACCCTTGGTGGCTTCTGGGTAAAGGATAATCAGGTTTTTTTAGGTTGTGGCCCCTTGGTAGGTCAACCACACCCCAGTGTATGGTTCCACACCCATGACAGGCATACCTGAGCAGGACAAATTTGACTTAGTGGATTGTTGGGGGAATATGAAGGTAGGAGGCTGTAGGGAGGTGGGGTTATGGAGTTAGGGGGAGGAGTTAGAAGTGAATATGATCAAAATGCATTATAGGAAGTTCTCAAAGAATTAATAAAATATTGTTTGAAGAAAATACCATTAACAACTTGCAAAGGCACCAGGGGGAAAAAGCAGCTTTGTATGGTAGTTGTCAATGTCTCTACAGCCTTAAAGCAATCTGAAAATTGCTATAAAGACAAAATACAGCTACCCCTAAACTAGGACCCAGCAACTCCACTCTTCACAAAGACTCTAGCACAGAGGGTATATGGAAAATGATGTTTGTTGCAGTATTATTTGTACTCTCCAAAAAACAACCAAATTGTCCACCCATTAGAAAAGCAGTTAATTGAATTTTATTTCATTCATTATGCAATATTATTTTGCATATGTGATCAAAATTTTATAATATTTACACCACAACTTACTAACATGTTTGAATACATGTTAGAATGCATAAAATTCAATGACGCTCTCTATGCGCTGGGGAAATTGTGAATGGGAATGAAGCCAAATGTGGAGGTGCCCAAAGTGAGAAAAATGTGAAGAGCTAACATGAGGAAAAGCAGGAGAAAATAAGGAAAGAATTCACTGCTGTGAAGTGGAATTTGCCTTGTGTGATATTAGCTGATGATGTAAGAACACTGAGGAAACAGGAAGACGACAACATGGTATAAAAGCACAACACATGGTCACTGGGTGTTCTAAACATCTGGGTTTGTTGTTTCTCATGTTATCATGTAGCGTCACAAATGAAATTCTGGGAGAAAAAGCAAGTTACATGGTTTTCTTTTGTTTGGGGAAAAACACGTAATCTCTCTTCTCTATAGTTATCTCAGAAAAATGTTGATTGGCATTTGTAACGGACTTCATAGCTCCCACTTTCTGTTTGCATTGTTACGGGTTCCACAAAAATCAAGTGCTACATCTACATTTTTGGGGGGGGGGGTTTGAGACAAGGTTTCTCTGTGTAGCTTTGTGCCTTTCCTAGATATCACTCTGTAGACCAGCCTGGCCTCAAACTCACAGAGATCTGCCTGCCTTTGCCTCCTGAGTGCTGGGATTAAAGGCATGTGCCACCACTGCTCAGCATGTCTACATTTTTTTATTGTTGAAAATCATAGGTTTAAAAATAGAAATCTTACAGGTACTCAGTTCTTGACTAACACTGTCACACTCCATGTAAGTGAGGATTTCAAAAATATTGTACATACATATTAGAAAATTTAAAATATTATAAAACATGAAAGCAAATGTTTTAAACTGTGATTTATATATCTTATATTACCTTTCTATACTTTAAATTTTGAGGTTTTTTTTTTTAAATTAAAAAAATTGGGCCCCACCCCTTAATGAAGAGATATGGTCAATTAATGAGTGCTAAAAGAGGAATAAGCAATTGTTCCCACAGATGAGACCCCTAATTGATTACCCAATGCCAAGTGGTCACCCCCAAAACATAGACATATGAGTAACGCTCAATAGACTCGGCACATTGTATTTATGTATTTCAGTGAGTGAATTTGAGAAGGAATGGAGGGAGGCAAGAGAGGAGTTGGAGGAAGGAGGGCAAGGAGGGAGCTGATATAAATATAGTACATACATTGATTTTTAATTTAATCTCTATCATGTATGTTCATTGAGCATGATACTGTGCTACATAAGAACATTTTATAAGCATATACATTGAGCATCTTCCCCTTGACTCTCTTATCTTCCACTTTCTCACCTCTCCACACTCCCATAGTCTCCCTTGTTCCTGTAGACAATTTCTTTTGTACATTCATGTTACATAGTTTTATTTATCTATGTGCTTGTGTATTTGTTTTGTTTGAGTCAAGATCTCACTATGTAGCCTTGAATGGCCTGGAACTCACCATATTAATCAGGTTGACCTCAAACTCAGAGATCTGCCCAAGTGCTGGGATCAAAGGCATACATGTCCCCTTTCATGTCACATATTTTTTAAGATGAGCAAAATGAAAAAGGAAGAAGAAGGAAGAGATGTGTGAGAAGGGTTGTGAAGTGAGGGATTCCAATTAGATGGGAAGGCCTCCCTTTAGCTTGTCATTGTCCACAGGGCTTCCTCTCACCATGACAGACAGGGAGTGCTCTCATGTGTTCCTGTAACACACTCTGTTTCAAAGTAGGGCATTCTACAAAAGTTGCCCCTTCATGCCATGCAGTTTTTATGCTATTACCCTCATACCTTCTGTACCAAGTGCAGCGCCTGTCCAAAATGATACATTTTTGGAGAATGGGTGAAGTATTCAGGTTCGGGGAGGGAGGGGGGGCACATAGCAGCAGCCAATGATCTTCCATCATCTTTTCTCCTAGGCAGTTGTCTTCCTCAGCATGTGTGCACCCCTCAAAACTCCTATGCTAAAGCCCAGTTGCCAAGGCAGTGGTAGGAAGGGATGGGAAACTGAGACAATGTGATCATATGGCTCCTCCATTGCGAGTGGGATTGTCCTCCTGTGTCCCTCCCCCAGGAGCCCACATAGCTTTCCACATGTGAGCGTTCCTGGGAAATCACTACTGGTGTGGTCTCTCTCACCAGACCGTAAAGCTACTAGCTCCCTGACCTTGCTCTTCCCAGCCTCTAGAACTGTAAGAAAACTTTCTGTTTATAAATTAATCAGTCTAAAGTACCTTTTATAGAAACCTGAGCAGAATGACAAAGGCTTTTCATATTTACAAAATGATTCATATTGTGAAAAACACAGTTGCTTTATTGTTCAAAATTAGGTCTCTTTTGTTATCATCTGAATGAAAATACTATGATTATTTGTTGAAAATCAAATGAGGGACTAGTGGGATAGCTCAGCAAGTAAGGCACTTACTGCCAAGCTTGAGAGCCTGTTTGGTTCCTGGGACCCACATGGTGGAAGAGAAGGACAGATCCTGATCTCCACTCATAGACTACAGTGCACGCATAGATTCACACTTTGTCATAAACAAATTCACTATTTTCTTAAAATCAAGAAGGAAATAAAATGATGCAAGGATAACTGCATCATCTGGGTAAGAATACAAAGCTGGGAATTTTTCATTTACGACATTTTCAGTGAAAGGATGCAATGAGTATGTAAAATGGATGAAGCAACATGGAAGGGGCCTCAAGAAGTTTACTCTAAGGGCCAGAGAGATGGCGCCATGGACCGAGGACCTTGCTGTGAAAGCCTGGTAACTAAAGCTCTATCCCTGGGACCCATGCATGGTAAGAAAACTAAGCCTAGAAAGCTATCTTTTGAGTTCTACACACATGCATCCACATGTAACAATAACTATAAATGACATTTTAATTATAAAGGAAGTTCAATCCAAGTCTAGACGGTAGCCATTCATGTGTGTAGTTGAGGTTGAACAACACACAAAGCGGGCAGACTTCAAGGTCTCTTCACTTGAGTTGGCAATGGTAATATACCTTAAATAACAATGAGATCCTGAGAATGGGATTGAGAAGTTGGAGGCTACTGATAATCACTTGCAAATGAAAAATTAGTTTTCTCCAAGGGAGTCTCACTGAGGATATAAACTATTCTTAAGGACAAGTCCCATGCCCAGCAGTAGATGGCCAAAACACAGCGAAATCAATGGCAGTTTTGGAGTATTTTTGTCTCATGATGATTTGTCAGGGCTTTTTACTCTGTTGGTTTTAATAAGCGGCACTATTACTGGATGGGAAAGGTCTCAAGGCACAACAAAACCCAGTACCAGAGCTTTATTAGGTGGTGGGAGGGGACAGAAGAGCAGGGCCAGACAGGAGACCACTTCCTGAATATAACACCAGTAGCACAGACACTGAGAGTGACAATTAATAAATGGGACCACCTGAAACTGAGAAGCTTTTGTATAGCAAAGGACATGGTCAATAAGACCAAAGGACAGCTTACAGAATGGGAAAAGATCTTTACCAACCCCACATCTGACAGAGGGCTGATCTCCAAAATATATAAAGAACTCAAAAAGCTAGACATCAAAATACTAAACAACACAATTTTTAAAATGGGCTACAGAGCTTAACAGAGAATTCTCAACAGAAGAATCTCAAATGGCTGAAAGACATTTAAGGAATTGTTCAACATCCTTAGTCATCAGGGAAATGCAAATCAAAACGTCTCTGAGATACACCTTACACCTGTCAAAATGGCTAAGATAAAAACACTGAAGACAGCTTGTGTTGGAAAGGATGTGGAGCAAGGGGAACACTCCTTCACTGTTGGTGGGAATGCAAACTTGTACAGCCACTCTGGAAATCAGTATGGCGGTTTCTCAAAAAATTGGGAATAAGTCTTCCTCAAGACCCAGCTATACCACTCTTGGGTATATACACAATGAATGCTTAATCTTACCACAAAGACACATGCTCAGCTATGTTCACATCAGCATTATTTGTAATAGCAAGAACCTGGAAACAACCTAGATGACCCTCAACTGAAGAATGGATAAAGAAAATATGGCACATATACACAATGGAGTACTACTCAGCAGTAAAAAACAATGATATCATGAAATTTGCAGGCAAATGGATGAATCTAGAAAATATCATCTTGAATGAGGTAACCCAAACTCAGAAGGACAAACATAGTATGTACTCACAAGTGGATACTAAATGGGAGGGTAGGAATGGCCAGACTGCAACCCACAACTCCAGAGAGGCTAGCTAACAGGGAAAGACCCTAGGAGGGACACATGGATGACTCTGCAAAGGAGAAGTGGATGAGATCTACATGAGCAGACTGGGTGTTGGGGATGGGTGGCAGATGGTGAGGAATGGGGAATGAGAACATAGGGAAATGGGAGGGTCAAGCTAGAAGAGGGACAAAGTGGGAGGGCAGGGAGGGAAATACCATGACAGATGAGAACATCATGGGAATAGGAAGAGGCAGGGTGCTGGGGAGGTTCTCAGGATTCCACAAGACTGACCTCACCTTGGTCTGCTGGCAGTGGTCCAGAGGGTGCTTGGACTGGTCTACTCTGGTGACCAGCCTAACAAATAACCTAGCTGTCATCATAGAGCCTTTGTCCAGTGACAGATGGAGGCAGATACAGAGATCCACAGCCAGGCACCAGGCTGAGCTCCGGGAATCCAATTGATGAGAGAGAGGAGAGATACTCCAGGAGAGAGCCATTGAGATCATGATGGGAGGACATGCAGAGATGACCAGCCACACTAGTGGAAGCCTATGAACTGTGGGCTGGTGGCTGTGGAGCCCCCATGGGACTGGACTAGGCCCTCTGGATACAGAAGACGGTTGTTTGGCTTGAACTGTTTAGGGGGGCACCCAGGCAGAGGGATCAGAATATGTCCCTGGTCTATGGGCAGGCTTCTGGAATCTGGTGACTGTGGTGTGACACCTTGCACAGCCTTGATGCAGTGGGAAGGGGCTTGGACCTGCCTAGGCTCGGTGTGCTGGGCTCTGCAGACTCTCCATGGGAGACCTCAATTTGGGGGATTTGGGGATGCGGGGTGGCTTGGGAAAGAGGGCTGGGGAGTGGAAGGAGAGAGGAGGGGCGGTCTGTGGATAGCATGTGGAGTGAGTAGAAAATTTCTTAATAAAGAAAAATGAAAAAAAAAAAAAAAAAAAAAAAGAAGAGCTGGACCAGGCCTGTTGGAAAGACACGTGAGGAGGAGGGAGAGATGGGAGGAGGAGAGAGCAGAAGAGGAAAAGGAGGAGTCTGTGTCCTACTTCTTATGGATTCCCCTGCACATGCACATATGGGCTTATGCAGCTACACCATGCATGCACAGATTGCATAATAACACTGTGTGCAAATTATGTGATCACACAGCACCCAGAATTATGTAGAACATAAAGGCCCCTTACTTGGCTACTGAACTGCACATGTGTGGTCATATAGCTGAAGGAATGGCCAGGAATTCCAACACACAACCCACCCCCAATTCCCACCCCCCACCCCACTGCCACGTTAAAGGTCCTTTGCATATATATTATGTTTTTTTTAAATGAGATTTCTCTGTGTGTGAACATGTATATCTCTGCATCTGTATGTCTTTCCTGGGCTTTTTCTTTGGTTCTTTTTCTTCTGTTTGCTTGTTTGTTTTGTCTTAATTCTGGTTTGTTTGTTTTTATTTTATGTTATTATTATTTTAGATGCTAGTTTGTATTCTAATGAGAAAGAGAAAGAAGGGATGTGGATTTGGGTGAGTGGGAAGTGGAGAGGATCTGGGAAGAGTTAGGGGAGGGAAACTCTAATCTGAACACATTGAATAAGTGAATAAATTGATTTTCAATTAAAAAAGAAAAGAAGTTGGAGGCTTTCAAAAGTTAAAGGATTTACATTGTACATTTAGAATAATGTTTTCCAAAAATGGTTCCAAAGAGTCCTACACTGAAATATGATCATTCCCTTCCTGAAAAAAAAAAGATTTATTTTTGCATTGAAATGAGCTACCAATAAATAAAATAAATTAAAATATATCTGCCTTGTGATTGCTAATAAAGTAATGACAATAATGAGCAATAAAATGATCCATAATCCTAAAAAGACAATGTGATGAAGATTTTAAGATGAAGACAGCAAATGGCTTGTAAGTCTTAGGACCAATGTTACCCGAGTCTGAGCTGCCCATGACGCTCATTTCTCCTGACTGAAGGGAGAGCACAGGGCTGCTGCTTAATGAGAGTGTGGATAGGTACGAGGATGGGGGCGAAGGAATGCATCCTAGCTGCTCCATCATCTGTGAGGAAACAGAACATCCCACCACGAAAGGAAGGGGAGGTAAGATAAAAGTCAGCCATCATTTAAAACTGGATCACACGATTTTTATCGCATGGACCGCATGCTAGTGGTTCTCAGAAGCACTCACACCACACTCCTTGCCCAACCCGGATTAAAAGCAAGCGTGTACGTTACAAAACTTCAATGCTGCATTGTCTTTACTTCCTCTAATAGAAACTGTGTTCTCTTGCAGGTTGTCTACCTCTGTAATTAAACACAAAGCCTAAATAACATAATATACATGATCACAATAAGGGAGCAAAGGGGATGCCGATTTTCTACGAAATAGGACTCATGACCTTAATGCCTTTTCCCCATCAAAGTGCATGATGCTTAAAGTCAAAGTGAGATGCTACCATAGCTATTGCCTTCCAACGCTTAGTTAAGGTTTTATGGGTACCATTTCTTTATCTTGGAATGATGCCATTACTGTAGTATTGCAGAAAATGTTCACTTTATTCCTGTGTCACACACACAAATGGAAACAAAACTTATTTCTTTCTCTCTCTCTCTCTCTCTCTCTCTCTCTCTCTCTCTCTCTCTCTCTTTCAGAATTTGGTAACATAATGTCGCTAAATCAAAGTAGACAGCAGCTGTCCTCTGTCTCAAGTCACCCCTCTTCCATGCAAAGTCAGGTCATGTGACATTTCCCACTCATTTATGTTTTCTCTAATGAAAGGATGCCTCTTTGTGCTGCAATAGATAGTTTAGATTTTTTAATATTGTTAGTGTTGAGAAATAAACACTTTGGTACATATTGGAGAGTAATAAATTGTGTTGAACATTGATAAACTAACGCAATTACCAGCAAGGTCAGAGAGTCAGCTAATTTAGAAATATCAGTCCTAGGACTTTGAGTTGTACCCTGGAGAACTGCAGCCACTTTATTACAGCAGGAGGGTGAGGAGAAAATGGTACATTAGGATTGATCTTTTGATCTAATTGTGGGACTCTGCCATTCCTTGTTTGACCAAAAATGCTTACCAAGCAAGAGGAAGCATAGCACAACTAATTGAGGACCATCCCTTCCACACCAGACATAGTAAAGGAATGCTGAGAAATAGCAGACCAACTGCACTTGAGGTTATTGGGAAGAGGTTGTTGCCATTTCAATGCTCCGTTCGTATTTCTTTTGCAACATGTCTTCGACACCATAGTCATAAATAAAATTTAACATCTTCAATCTGTTTAAGGAGAATTTCTCATTCTCCTGTTTATGGTCTGAGCTGCTGAAATTCTGAGAAAATCTAAATGAAGTAATCTGTACCCCCTTTTTTAATAGAGACATAAAGTTGCTTTAGGATTACCTGAGTATCTAGTAGATTTTCAAACCCAGGAAACATCTCATCTCATTGTTCCCAAACACTCGTCAACACTGATTTCTTTGCTAATCAGTGATACAAGAACTGCGCACAACTTCTATCTAAACCTGCTCACTTAGGCTCTTTAAATTCATTCCAGAAGTCTAAGGCTAATTGTCTGCTCACATTATTGTTGTTCTAATATAACTTAGTTTACCTCTCACCCAATATCCATCAGGTCCTGGTCTCTAGGACAAGGCTAATTTGAATGATTGTGTTAATGTCAAACTGGGTAACATCCTGAATCCAGGGCTGAAACAAAGTTCAATCGAAATGAGATTCAGGTCTGGCTGCCAGGCACATCACAGGCACCATCAAACTGTGTTACTTGGGAAAGGCCTTTGGAACTCAGCCTCTTCGAATATATAATCCTGTCTGACAAGGAGTTTCACCGGAAGTAGCACCACTGAAAACTACAGCAGCCTGTGGAGACCTGAGACTGACAGGTTGAAAGGACATCAGAACCTCAGACTCTAATCACAGGGATAGTAACACAATGCCTACAAATTCCCTCCTAATATCAGCCTGCCGGCAGATAGGCAAATCACATGTAAGCAGTAAACCTAGAATAAAGGTGGATTATCTGAAAATGGTCCCCTCAGGTATTGTATCTCCAAAAGCGAAAACACTTCCATAGACGGATTTTTGTTCAATAGCCTAAAAGACAACCAGGAAATATAAGTTAAAAATAGTGATATCGTTGGCTGTAGTTCTCATTTTAAATCGAGCCAATTCTCCCATAGGCAAGGGCATTGACAGAAAAGGAAACAGTCTTGAGGAACGGAGGGCGGGGAAAGCCTAAGTGTGGAGTGATTTTTGACAGCACTTCAGGGTCTTTGCCAAGAACCCACTCAATGCTACACTCTTCGGACTCACAAATGACCAGCCTCCAGAATGCACACACGCACACACATGCACACACACACACACATGCACACACACACACACATGCACACACACACACACACACACACACACACACACACCAGCTGCCTTAAGTATACCCCCCCTCTTTCTTGCTATTGGAATAGGGTCTGAGACTAGAACATTCAGTTCTGCCACTGAGTGCGGACTGACCTAACGCATGTAGCTAACCACTGATACCGAATGGATGCAGAGGCCCAGCTGTCTGCCCTTTGTCTGCAGATTGGATTCTGAGGACGGGGCTGGGCTGATCCCTCTGTGATGCAGTCAGCTCCAGGGGTTTAGACACTGGCACTGCACTAGTGAAAGGATGATGGACTGGTGACAGTGAACAGTAAGATTGTTGTAAGCAGAATATGAGGCCAAACTCTGCAGCTGGAGAAGGCTTGGTATATTTTTTGTTTTGTTTAAAAAAAAAAAAAAGCTAAGACCTTTTAAAAATAAGTCTAAATTACTGTTGCATGAATCCTAATTGGTCTTAATTAAAAAAAAAAAAAAAAAAAAATAGAGCCAATTGTTAGGGTGAAAGTTGAAAGATCCAAGAAACAAAGCAAGCCACCTCTTAACTCATCAGCTCCTCAGCCTGCAAGAGCCTGTCTCTTCCCACCTTATATTCCTTTCTCTGCCCAGTCATATCACTTCCTGTCTCAATCTTCCTCATGCTGGTATTAAAGGCATGTGATCCCAAGTGCTGGAGTTAAAGGTGTGTGCCACCACTGCCTGGCTGTTTCTCTTTTAGACTGGATTAATCTCCTGTAGCCCAGCATGGCCTTAAACTCACAGAGATCCAGACAGATCTCTGCCTCTGCCTCCCGACTGCTAGGGTTAAAGGCATGTGACACGTGACACCACTGCCTGACCTCTATGGCTAACTCTGTCCTCTGATCTTCAGGCAAATTTTATATCTTAGATTACAAGCAATATATTACCACAGATTACCTTTCCAGGGAAAGGAACCCATATTTAACATTAAAAAAAACACAGTAACTGAGCAATGGAAAAAATCAGAATATATGTTTATATAATATATTATATATTATTAAAATGCAAATATTGTATTATTTTGATATTCATACAAACCAAATGATTTGTCACCAATTATGTCACAATTTAAAATACCCAATTCCTATAATTTCACAAATTTGAGGCAAATTTCGCTTTCAATCTTATTTTGAGCCTGGCATCCTAAGATGTGTGTTTACCCCTTATCAAACATCTCACTGGTAAAGATCTACATGCCTGTCTTTCAAGGGCAGTGTGGTGTGTCCTCTGGCTTAGTTTAGCAGTCCATGCGCTCTGACTTTAAGATTCTTCAAAAATTGAGTCCTTAACATTTGTAAAAACAATCTTTCACCAAAGAAATCAATATTACTTTTCCTGGTTTCAAAACACAAGTCTTTCAAATAAATTGGTTTAAAAATGCATCACATAGGATATTGTTTTCATCAGAAAGTACTTTACATTGGTTTCCCAGAAACTGATATATAATGGGATAACTGTCCCTGCATTTGTCCATCCAGAGAGGCTTCCAGGGTAATTGCTCAGAATGACCAGCCCAGAGGCCTCCTCCATCTCTGCTGAGGACATGTGAAATGAAGTTTAAGAATTTGTTACAGGTATAGTAAGGGGAGGGAAAAGATGAACAGGGCCATCTGGTTACAGAACCTCTCCTTAATGACCTTGTCAACACTGCCAGTGGGGAAGATTCAGAGTGACTTCATCTGGGTACCCAAGGCTTGAGTACTCACACCTCCAGTTGCCATATTGGGGTCTTCTTATTTAGCACCCCACACAAAATATATTTCCAGATAAATCTCTTTCTTCAACCAAAACCTGACTATCAGATTCTTGGCTAGAACTGAAAAAGAGTATCATGGTATTGTTCATAATCTATTTTCCTTGGACTCATCTGTCTAAGCCATGTTGGCTGCCACCATTTTCTGGTAGAGTGTGTGCTCAGTGGCTGGGTGACCTGAGTCACAGCTTGATGTACCTATAAGTAGAAACCCTTAGCTCTGAGTTAATTGTTAAAGGTAGATCTAAAACTAGAGATAAGACTTTGGAAAGGGGAAAGTTAAGCTTAATTAGCACATCTGCCAGACCTTTTCAAACAGATGGTCTGGATGCTTAAGTCTATTCTTAAGAAGTCTGGGGAGGCCTTGTCTTCTTGTGGGTGGAAGTGGTGGGTGGGTTGGGAGGGGGAGGCTGAAGGGAAGGAGGAGGGAAGAGGGGGATCTTTGGTGTGTAAAATGAATGAAAAAATTTTCTTAAGAATAATAATAATAAAAGAAAATCTCAAAAAATAAGTCTGGGGAGTATCTCAGATAAGACACTTTTATCCAGAGAAGGTCCTGGGTGGATGTTGCTAATGATGATAACTACAGAAAGACCTGAAATTAGGGATCTTGACTGTATCTGTAGTTAGCACAGTTGGAGAAAGTTCTACAAATACTTTAATTGTATAGGAGAAATTGTGCCAAATAAATGATCAAACTTACTGTTCTTAGGAGTGGAAAGATCACAATAGCATGCAAGAAATTCATAGCAGGAAAAGGCTAATATTCAAAAGCCAGTATCACCATGACTCCTTAAGCCTTGGCCTCATCCTCTGGAAAGGTTCTTGGCTTCTTCCAGGCATAGCTTTGTCATAGCCAGCCGAATTCCTACTTTGTATTTCTGCATTCCACAGCATATATTCATTAGTCATAGTGATCACCAGTCTAGACTACAGTTCTTAATTCAAACTCTGCCCCTGCCCTCAAATAGTTCTTCAAGTTTGAACAAAACATTAACCTTTGATTCTCCATGAAAGAAAATTAGCAAAGCCTAATTTACATGGTGGTTGAACAACATAAATGTATAAAATGTTCTCATGATTACTTTGTGGTTATTTTAAGGCTTGTCCCAATGACTAATATTTAAACTCAACTCTGAAAAATAACTCTTTATTTTAGTTGCTGACTTTTCAGTAGCTACTTTTATTAATTTTTCCCATGGGAGTTAGTGTTTGTGGAATTTTCTTACAAAGATACAGGACAGGAACTCAAACAAGGCAGGAAGCCGGAAGCAGGAGCTGAAACGGAGGCCACAGAGGTGTGCTGCTTAGCTAGCTAGCTCCTTATGGATTGCTCAGCCTGCTTTCTTACAGAATCCAGGACCACCAGCCCAGGGGTGTTTCCTCCCACAATGGGCTGGGCCCTCTCCATCAATCATTAACTGAGAAAACATCATACAGGCTTGCCTACAGCCTGATGTTACAGAGACATTTTCTCAATTGATGGTCCCTCCTCTGTTATGACTTGGGTCAAGCTGACATAAAATTAGTCAGTACAAGCGTGTTGGTGGAATATTTCTTATATTAATATTTCTTATATATTTTCTTCAAACTGTATAGGACTTGGAGTCTTACTGGTACAATTTTTTGTGCAGAGTCAATGTTAGATTTGTGGGGAAGCGGCTACCCACATAGAACTCTGCACTTCACCACTTTCTCAAAAGAATTACGTGTAACTCCTGTAGATACTTCCTTCTCAAGGACATGAGGCATAACTCCTTATTCCTTCATTGTGGGCTTGACAGAATGACTTCCGTCAAAATGTGCAGTGTGGAAAGAATGGCTTTACAGTGGGGAAAACTGACAAGTGCTTCCTCAAGCAGACGATCAAGGTCAACAGTGACAATGGGAAGTCCAGAGGATGGCGTAGGCTTCTGATGTGATGTGATGTGAGTGGCACACTATGGTCTGTGGCCTTCCTCCTCAAAACCAATAACCACAGCCTAATCCTGAGAATAATGCCAGACAGACCTAAATTGGAACAACTCTGCAAATACTTGACCAGTGCTTTTAAAATTGTGAAGGTCATCATAGTTATGGGAAGCAATTTGGTTATCTGTCACAGCCAAGAGGCATCTAAGGAAATATGACAGCCAAGTGCAGTGTGGCATCCTGGATGAGATCCTAGAGTCAAGCAAAGCTAATAGATTAAAACTAAGGAAAGCTGAATGAAGTACAAGTGTGCCAATGTTGGCTCACTTCAACTCTGTACGTGTGTGTGTGTGTGTGTGTGTGTGTGTGTGTGTGTGTGTGTGTGTTATGTGTTTGTGTATAGGTGTGTACAGGTACATGCGAGTGAGAGCCAGAGGTCAATGTCTTCCTCTATCACTTTTCACTGTGTTCTTTTGTTTGTTTTTGGTTTTGTTGAGACACATATGTCTCACTGGCTTGGAGCTCATGGATACAGCTAGTCTGGCTGGATAGTGAGTCCCAGGGATTCCCCTATCTCAGTGCCCCTGCCAGCCCTGGAATAAGAGTTGCACACTACCACTGGGGATCCAAACTTAGGTGCTCATGCTTATACAGCAAGCACTTGATGCACCAAGCCACCTCCCAACCTCAATGTTGCCTTGTTAATAGCCACCAATACACTAACCTGATGTAAGGCGTTAATGCTGGGGAAACCTGAGGAGGGGGGCATACTTTTGTAATATTGCTATGATTTTTCTATAAATCTAAATGTCTCTAACAGGTTCTTTTCTAATGCAAATGAAGTAAAATTTTATTAATGTCACAGTTTATGTATCAGATTTATCACTAACAGAACATCATAAAATATGTAGGTTGGTGATACAGTTCAGTGTAGAGTACCTGCCTAGCATGAATGCGGCTCCAAATTCAACATTCAGTCCTACAAGAACAAACAAACAGAGCAAATAAATACAAGATCCACACCCATCCAAATATCAAAGCAAAACAAAATTAACACTTCAGTTTTCTCTGAGAAGCTTTTTTTTAAGTGATGTTCAATTTTTGAGACTACAAATTAGCAAAAAGTTCTCCCATTTGTAAATAATATCTTGCCAAATAATGTGTCTTTGTATCAGATAAATGAATGTGAAACTCTAGCATTCATTTGTGATGTGACAATTAGATATGTAATTATTTGGCAAGATACATTTTCATGTCTGTAAGCAAAAAATTAAATATGCAATAAAATTCCAGGGCAAACAGTTTTCAACATCGCTTATGAGCAGCCTCTCCTACTTCACTCTCCTTATAATTACCACAGATCACCAAAATTGAAGCTTGGCAACTCGAAGACGGTAGCTGAGAAAATAAGAGCCCCGGGCTGACTCTGCAATATTTGGCAGAAGGATTGGGGAAGAGGGAGAAAGAGCAGTTTTCTTCCAGATGTCAGACTCAGGAAGAGCGCTGTATTCATTCAGGTGACCCAGTGTATGGAATGTCAGATAACTTGGGTCACTTATTCCAAAGCATCGAAGATCAGAAAAGAGCTCCGCATCCTTCTCACATCTGTCTTTTTGGCTTTTCTTTGCTTCGTACGGCTTTTATCACCACCTGGGGGGCAAGCCAAACAGGCAAGGGCGCCTTTCCCACCACTAAGTCATTCATAAATTATGTGTTTCCTGAGTCAAGAAGACGCTTATGATTTCAAATGATTGCTTGGCTTTTTCCCCAATAAAATTCAGTCATTTATTATATACTTCTTCTTCATCTCAAATATGATTTTAAAATATAAACTGATTTTTGTAATCCATGAACATCATCTTTTTATTTTATGTTCCTGTCTTTTCTTGTATGTCAACCTGTCAGAAAACTTTTGTAGTTACTTTGAGCATATTTTAACTTTAAAAAAAAAAAAAAGAAGGTTGTACTTCTAAATGCACAGCAGCACTTAGTTCTCTAATTAGTAGGCAAGGCATTTGCCAAGTGTGCACTGAAGTGCCTTTAGACTGTATGTCTATGTCATACACTGCCAGAGCACATCAAGCAAATTTCTCATGCTAAAATGATTTAAAAACAATTTCATTTCAAATGATACAAAAATCAAAAATATTGTCTAGGAAACTTAAAATTTTTCAGTTTAATTGTTATGTAGATACTGTTTATACCTGGTATTTATTATGAACAAGCCATAAGTACAAATCAATATGATGATGAATAATGTTTTTCATAAGTGTATATGTGTGTGTGTGTGTGTGTGTGTATATATATATATATATATATATATATATATATATGTTCTCTCTCCATTTGTACATTTGTCCACAGACAGACCTGGGCTGCTTCCGTTTCTGAGCTATTATGAATGATGCTGACGGGAGCATATTTACTATCGCTCTGAGATACCGCTTCCAGCTCCTCTGGATGTTAACTCAGAAGTGGTACAGCTAGGTCATATAGTCACTCTTTTTAGGACTTTATTTCTTTTCTGGTTTGGTTTGAGATGGGACTGTGAGGGTACTGAGACTGTTTCCACTCCCCAAAGGCTGAAATTTCCAGCATGTGCCAACATGCCCAGCTTCAGTTTTGGTTTATTGAGGAACAACTATACTATTTCCAAAGTATCTATAGTAATTTATATATACTGACTGTATCTTATCAGAGTTCCCTTTCTTTATTTATCTTGTTGATAATTACGGCTACTACAACAGTGTGATGGCTCATTGTGGCTTTAATTTAAATTTTATTTTCCTGATGATTAATCGACCTTGTGCATTTCCCATTTATCTGTTAATGTGCTCTCTCCCTCTCCTCTCTCTCTGTCTCTCCTCTCTCTCTCTCTATCTCTCTCTCTCTCTCTCTCTCTCTCTCCCTTCCTCACCTCCCTCCCTTCTTCTCTTGTAGCACAGGCTAGCCTGAACTTGCTACATAGCCAAGGTCACTTGCTTTTGTTCTTGAGTTCGGGTGCTGGTGCCCTGTCACACGTACCAGTTGCAATTTTTTTTTTCCAGCCACCAGTTGCTAATTTGCTAGTCCGTTGCTGTCTCTCGCTCTGTCTCCTCTGCTGTGGAAGCCTTTGATCTGTGGTGACCTCACCCATCTGTCTCTGCTTCTGTTGCTTCTGAGGTCACACAAAATAACAATGAAATAAATAATAACAAATTATGGCCCAGACTAATACCATAAAGCTTTCTCCCTAGGGTTTTTTTGTGTATTTTTATAGTTTAGTGTCTTTTATCTTTTAGTTATTAATTCATTTTGAAATGATTTTGCATGTATTATAAGAAAATGACTCAATTCTAACCTTCTGCATGAGGCTATTCAGTTTTCAGCATCATTTATAAGAGCATGATATGGAATCAACCTAGGTGTCTGTCGATAGCAGAGAATGTTTTAAAAGCACAGTGCATTTACATATACATGGAATACTATTTGGTCTTTAAAGAGAAGTGAATTCTGTAACTTGGGAGATGGCACTGTGATAAGTGAGGCAAGCCAGTCACAGAAAGAAGTACTTCCTAATCCCGTATGTGGCCCCCACAGAGGATGTTCTAATAGAAACAGCAGAGAGATGCTTCCCACGGACTGCTGAGGAGGGGGAGGACCACAGAATGGAAGATGTTGATCTAAGGATGCCACGTTTCAATTACACTGAACAAGGTTTGGTACTCTGTACCGCCGCGTGGTGACCACAAGTCATGGCATACTGTGCGTTCACTACACATTTCAAAGTTGCTGGAAGAAGGGAGTTTTATGCTCCTAAGCACAAAAAGATAAACCAGTGAGGCAAGAACACATGAATAGATCAAAATATCAAACTGTATCACATAGGTATAATTAGTAATTGTCCATTAAAAATTAAAAAATAGAAATGAGAGAGATTGGGGATCCAGCAGTGCTGATGCAACTTCAAATTCTATGTCAATGACACTATTATAAAACACAAATAGTACTCAGAAAACAAATCCATAACATCCAATACATTTAGGAAACCTACTGCATTTGGGTCCTTAATTAAGAAACTCACTGGGAGGTGTCAAGGCCTCTCATAATGTACATGAGCCAAGTCTGCTCCTCAGACATGAAATTTCAAAAGCAGTTTCAAAAGCTCACAGTCAGCAACTCTCCTGTAGTGTCTCAAATCAGCTAAGACAGAAGCAGCTTTTCTTTCACATAGTTAAGTTGAACTTTAGGAGTTTTCGATGGCAGTGTCCTCAACATGTGTCGGTCTTTATCAACAGACTACAGGGCAAACAGGAGGCTAGACACAGTACCGTGACTACGTGTGTCAGTACTGCAACCAAGCCTTGTTCTCAGTCCTTCCATCGTCAAGTATGGCCTTGAAAATGCAAGGAATGGGTGTAAAACATTCCATCTGGAACGGGGGATTCCTATGTCTTATTTTTAACAGTGCTTAAAATTTCAATAGAAATCTTAAATAACTAAGAAGCACAACTATGACTACAAAGAAAACTTGAACACAGAAAAAAAGATGAGACAGTCACAGCCCACAGCCACAGTGACAGGCCCAGCATCCATTACGCCTACTTACATGGCATGCTGCCTCATGGGTATAGATCACATTTCAGTTCAAATACACCTCATTAAAACAACAACAACTAGCTCCGCATTTGAAGCTAATGTGGTACATTTTAAGCCCATTTTTGAATCAGATTTCCTTGATCCCCAACAGAGACACTGAAATGGCCAGCCTGACTTCCTGGGGATATGACAGTGAGACTTCCCCCAGAAGGAAGTGTCAGGGACTGGGAGCATGAATCAACAGGTAAAGGTACTCTTTGCCAAGGCTGAAGACCTGAGTTCAATACCCAGTACCCACCTGTATGGTGGAAGGAGAGAACTGACTCCCACAGGTTGTCCTCTGGCCTCCACAGGAATGTCATGGCATACCTGTAGCACAAATCTTAAAAGGTCTTATTAATAAAAACAAACCTGGAGCTGGGTATTATGGCGAATGCTGGAAGATCAGAGAAGCAGAACAAGCCACAGCCACCTCATCTTGCCAATTCCTCAGCTGATCCTGTTTCCTCAGACTGGAAGCTTATGTGTCCTCATCCAAATGAATCTTGGCTGAACTGTGCTGCTTAAAAGCCTAAAAGTTTAACCAGCTCTAGTTCCTGATTTTCATACATTATATACCTTTCTGCCATCACTTCCTGGGATTAAAGGTATGTGTCACCATGCCTGGCTGTTTCTAGTGTGGCTTTGAACTCACAGAGATCCAGATAGATCTCTGCCTTCCAAGTGATAGGATTAAAGGTGCAAGTGCCACCATTTGCTGGCCTCTATGTCTGTCTAGTGACTGTTCTGTTCTCTGAGCCCAGATAAATTTATTAGGATGCACAATATATTGGGGGACACATACCTGTGCATGCACACACACACACACACACACACACACACACACACACACACACATATAAAGAAAAGAAAGGCATATCAGCAACATAGGGAAGAGCTTGCTCACATGCTCATAAACAAGCAAATAATCAAAAAATAGGAAAGCAGGAGAAAACAGATACTACACGCTTTCTATGCAACTATAGTTGAGAACAATGTAAGCATAATTTAAAACTTATAGAAGAGTAGATTTGAAATGCTTTCATTACACATAAGTGATTAAATTGCATGGTTCAATCAAAATGTTGCTTACCCTAAATACTTACTTGGTGAATTGAGGCCAGAGAAAAGGTCTTATATAACCCAGGCTGCCTTTGAACTCTTTGTGTAGTTAAGGATGGTTTTGAACTTCTGATGGTCCTGCCTTCTCCTCCCAAGTGCTGGGACTCGAAGTTTGCACTACCACACCTGGTTTATGCAGTGTTAAGGCTAGAACCCCCAGGGCTTCATGTACACTAAGCAAGCACTCTGCCAGTGGAACTACAGTCTCAACCCCAAGGGGAGGAAAATGTTTTTAAGAATAAGCTGGATATAAGAGAGCTTAGGGGAGTGGGAGATCCCAGCTGGATCCCAGAGTGGAAGAATAAGGAAAGAGATATCATGATAATTGAAGACCCTGTGGGAATAGGAAGAAGCAGAGTTCTAGAGAGGTCCCCAGAAATCCACAAAGATACCTACCTCCACTATAGACTACTGGCAGTGGTCAAGAGAGTGCCTGAGCTGACCTGCTCTGGTGATCAGATGGCCAAACACCCTAACTGTAATGATAGAACTCTCATCCAATGATTGATGGAAGCAGATGCAGAGATCCACAGCCAGGCCCCAGGTGGTGCTCCAGAAATCCAATCAACAAGAGAGAGGAAGGAGCAAGAGATATTGAGACCATGATTGGAAAAAGCACAGGGACAAATAGCCAAACTAGTAGAAACACATGAACTGTAGACCAATAGCTGAGGAGCCCCCATGGAACTGGAGTAGGCCCTCTGGATAAGTGAGACAGTTGACGAGCTTGAACTGTTTAGGAGGCCCCCAGGTTGTGGAACAGGGACCTGTCCTTGATGCATGAGTTGGCTTTTTGGAACCTAGGGCCCATGCTGGGACCCTCTGCTAAGCCATGGTGTAGGGAGGAGGGGACTGGACCTGCCTCAACTGAATCTACCAGGCTGGGCTGACTCCCCAGGAGAGACCTTGCCTTGGAGGAGGTGGGAATGGGGGTTGGAAAAAGCTTGGGAGGGAGAGGGAGGACAGGGGAATCTGTGGCTGATATGTAAAATTAATTATAAAAATAAAAATATTAAATAAAAAAGAAAAAAAGAATAAGCTGGAAAAACAAAAATTCAAATCTGATTTCCTTGGTTCAAAGGAGATTATTTCTCAGCTACATTATTTCAGCCAAGCTCTGAGCGCATGCCCTGTGAGTATTTCACACTCGTGGGCTTTCTGCTCATCCCAAAGCCCCAGTAGGTAAGTGTGGAGTGTGAGATCAAGTCTTTAAGAATTTTTACATTATCTGACAGAATATTTTTATATGTTGGAACTAATAACAATAGGCCTGCACTTATGGTTTGATATATCTTTTTACACTTTTATTTTTTACTAATTCATTTTTATTATATTTTGCAAAAATACTGATATATACAGCTTAGCATTTTCAAAAAATATTTTAAATGGGTACTTCACCACAACAGCCTACACTGTAGACACCACCGTCTCCCCCATTTTTCAGTGGAGAAATCAGACTTGGAGTGGTAAAATAATTTCACAGTTGTCCAGAGTCTGCACTCAAACCCAAATTCCTCTCTTCAGTGCCTGTTCCACACCTGACATCCTTTCTCTGTTTCCAGTAACACTGTTGTCATAGACACTGAGTCCTGCATTTCATTTCACCACATGTTTTGTCTTTTAGGACCTTGAAGGGATTATGAGTTGTGCCCAAACACCATTTTCCTTTATATGCAAATTATGAACTTCTTGTCTGTGGTTTCTTTTCTACACTTTCCTTATTCTCCTGAATGCTCTCAATCCCTTACATCTACACAATACTAAGTAATGTTTGCTTTCTTTCCATTACATGTAAACTTAAAGCCTACCATTGCCTGACTTCAAGACTATGCAGATCTTTTGGATATAAGATAGAAAGGTTTGGTTCTTTGTTTTTAGTTTTTCATTTTGAAGTTACTTTAAATTCATTATAATTGAGCAATTAAAATATTTACAAGAAAATAGTTATATACTGGCCACAAAAAGGCTTCTAACCCTTTGAAGTGGAATATCTTATATACAATGTTCTCTAATGATAATGCAATAAAATCAGAAATAAATAGAATCTAAATCTTCTCTTACAATTAAAATTCTAGTTACATTTTCATGGGAACACTGCTTAAAGGGTAATGTGTAGGTATAAATGCATTCATTGAACCAGATAAAGATTGAAAACAACCTGCTCATTGTTGACATGAAAATGGCTAATAACCAACAGAAGAAACTCAGTGTGTGTTAAGCACCATATTCAAGGATAAAGATAATGCGATACAGGAGAAAGAAGAGGAACAGGGAGGTAGAAAGAAAATTAGGAGGGCTTTTTATTACGGAAGATAGGTGGAGTTTGTTACAAGATGTAGTGAGAGTCGACAGTGGTCAAAGGGACTGTTGTGGCAATCTATATATTTTAGGTTTTATTTTTAAGTGTGTGTGTGTGTGTGTGTGTGTGTGTGTGTGTGTGTGTGCATGCACGCGCATGCGTGCGCTTGCACATGTGGGCATGTGTATGTGAGTGCAGGTGCCCATGATGGCCAGCGAAGTTGGATACCCTGAAGCCAGTTACTGATGGTTGTAATGGGACCAAGCTTGGATCTCTGCTGTCCCCAGTCCTGTTATCTCCTTTATCCCCTAGACAGTCTCACGTCTCTTCCACTTTGTGGACACCTATACAGTTTTGTGTGTCTATATAAAACCTTGAACCCACAAAGGAGAGAAGACATATGTTATCTACCCAAGACTGGCTTTATTCCCTTAATGTAATTATCTCCAGTTGGACAAACTTTCCTGTAAACGTTATAATTTCATTCGTCTTTACGGCTGAAAATTATCCCATTGTTCATATGGACTACATTTGCTTTGTATCTGTTTGCAAGAAGAGGGACCCCTAAGTGAGTGTGTGTTGTTGACAGAGGCACAGCCATGTCAAGGAACCCACAGCCTCAGACAACAGTGGATGGAAAAACCTCAGAGGCATAGCAAAGGCTTTCCCTGGTCCATCCAGGGATACTGAGAGTGTGTGAAGAAAATGTCTACTATGGCTTTGTTTTCCTTGATCTTAAGACCTGAAGACTGCTCCCCTACATAGAATACTCCTACCAAGGTAGCTAAACTGTCTTTTTGATGCAGCCATGTGCCACAGACCCTGCCTCCTATTCAGCTGTATGCAATAACACCTCTCTGTTCAACTTCAGATAATAAACACAATGAGCTTCTGGAGTGTTGATGTTTTTCCATCAAAGAGCCCAATACAACCTATCCCAACTCTACACACACCCGTGTGTGTGTGTGTGTGTGTGTGTGTGTGTGTGTGTCAGTCTGTCTGTCTGTCTGTCTCTCTGCCTGCCTGCCTCCCTCACTGGCCCAGTCAGATCCACTCCCCAGAGGCCATGCAGGGACTCAGCATCATTTCTCTGTTCATGAACACCTAGAATGGTTCTATGTCTCAGCTATTGTAAACAGTGCTTCAGTAAACATGGATGGATGTACAAATGTCTCTGTGATGTTGACCTGGAGTGCTTTGGGCAAATACCCAAGGATCCTATGAGAGAGAGGTTTTATAATATCATTAACCATATGGAGTCAACACTTCATCTTTCTGACCCCATTTAACCTTGCTTCCTCTTAAAAGCTGGTCTCCAAACACAGTCACATCGTGGGTTAGGGTTCAAAACCTATGAACTCTGACAGTCTGGAGCAAAAGGATTTCTGCTGCCTTTTCCTTTGTAACACTTACTTATTTGTAGCATGAGTCAAAAGAAGATGAGTAAAAACCAGAGGTTTGGAGCACTAAGCAGCTCATGGAGTTGGGATACACAGGCTGCCCCTTGAGGGAGACTAAGGCAGACAGAAATCAAAGAGCGTATGTCTTGAAGAAAAAGTGGTCACCTGGTATATCAGATGTTTCCTACTCCAGTTCCTGATACGGTAAATTAACATTTTAAGTCTCTATCTTGATCATAGAACTACAATGTATTTGCTAAAAGCCGTCAGCAATGTTAATCATGAAATGCCAATAATCCTTGTTCCATAGTCAAAATATTTTCTTTAACAATATTACTTTTCTAATTTAACTTTTGTTTTCCCTTGAGAAACAAGTGTGCTATTTTTCATTTGCCCAGTTTTATTATGAATGCTGGGCGTATTTAATCAAGTGCTCTAATATACCTTTCTAAGTTCTGTGAAGATGGTTTCAATACAGTCAGATAGGTCATGTACTCTTTTTGTTCCTTTTTTTCTTTGAAGATCCTCTTCACATAGACCTCTGAGCTGCTTGGATATTTTGTTCTGGTAACACCAGGCCAATTAATCTGATCATTGAGACAGACAGTCAATCAACAGGCAGGTGGTGTGGACAGTGTGGATACACTGGGCAGTGAAAATTCACTTTCTAGGTGAGACAGGCCAGAACAGTACAGGATTTCAACCCTTTACTCATAACAGTAATCATTTAAAAACTTAATAATTGTTTATTTCTGGAAGTGTTTCATTTAATGTATGTTTACTGAAAGCAAGAAAAGCAAAAATTTAGCAAGGGCAGGGGTGTGGTAATGTCCATCAGCTACTTCTAGGGACAGTAGATATGCTTGAGTTCTACTGTCTTTTGAGTCACACTAAAAACACTACCTCACTGCAGCTGAGGTGTGTGGGAAAACTTGTGGAATCTGGGTGCACTTCTCCCAATTTGCTGTAAACTTAAAACTGCTTTGAAAAAAAATGGTTTCAAAAGCTAACCTTCACAAATAGAATAAAGCAATACTTTTAAAAGGTTAACTTGTGAATTTATATAAAAATAAATTTAAGTAAAAATTTAAATGTAAAAGCTGGGCCATGGTGGCATGTGACTTTGATCTCAGCACACAGGAGGCAGACACAGGCAGATCTCTGAGTTCAAGGGTAGCCAGTTCTACAGAGTGAGTTCCAGGACATCCACAACTATACAGGAAGACCCTGTCTTGAAAAACAAAAACAGATAGATAGATAGATAGATAGATAGATAGATAGATAGATAGATAGATAGATATAAATGTAGTACACAGTAATATTTCCCTTAGTTTCCTTTTGAAGAACACATCCCCAAAACAGGTAACCTATTTTCAATGTAGCTAAACTACTTATAAACTCTTATTGGTGAATTTGGGCGTAGGCTTGATGTAAAATATTAATTACTGCTTTCACAGCTTGCAGTTTTTGTTCAACATTACGTTTATGAGATTTTATACATAGGTCTCATTTGTTCATTTTCATTGCATATGGTACAATACAATAATCTGAAATTTTGTTTTTGAAGATGTTGTACTTGTGTGTTACTGTGTGTGTGTGTGTGTGTGTGTGTGTGTGTGTGTGTGTGTGTGTGTATGGTTGCCAAGAGGCCAGAAGGGGGCGTAAAATTCCCTCCTCTATCATTTCATCTATTCTTTTGAGGCAAGGTCTTTCTGAAGCTGGAGCTCATGCTTTGTTGCAAAGCTTGAAGCTGGCAAGTCCTAGTAATCTTCCTGTCTCTGCCTCTCTCAGAGCTGGGGCTATAGGCATGCACCAAATGCCTGGCTCATTACATTGATGCTGCCATCTGAACTCTGAGCCTTTATGATTATGAAGTAAGCACCTTTAACCACTGAGTCATCTCTGCAGGCCCCTTATAATCTCCTTCTTTTCATAATCTATTTAATGGGTCGTTTTATTTGGCTTTTCCACTTTTCCCCATTACATCAACACCACCATAAACATGCCTGTACACATATTTATGTGCTCTACACAAAACATGTTTATAAAAATATAGTGAAACTCATCTTTTGTATGCTAACTAAATTTTTTAAATTAAATTGAAAAAATGTAAAGTAAGACTTGTTTTCTCAGTGTGAGCAGTTAGGAAACCAAAAATATGTAGGCAACCATATGGGGGCTTAAGGATCAGAACTATCTCTGAGTGACTACACTGATGCTCTCCAAATTACAGCCCAAGAAGGAGGACTCCCCTGAGAGTGACTTTAGGTGTGAAATAAGACCATCGGTGATCACAGAAAGACATAGCCAGGCACTGCCACCAGCAGCCTGAAGAACCCTCTTCCTCCTCAGGCAAAATAATATCCTGAACTATATGCAGAAAAGAAGTTTAGTACCAGCCAAAGTGTGCCAAAATTAATGAAGTTTATTAAGTATTTAGACACAGATACATATAGGAAAAGGACAGGACACACACACCCAAGACATGGTTTTTCTCTCTAAGTTAAACTGTTACACCTTTAGGAGCTCTGCCTGTCTAACTTGGGCATTGAGGCTGCACTTTCTTCATGCAATAAGGAGAAACTATTCCATCTGTAACACTCCCTAGAAAGGAATTACTTTTTTCTTGTGGAACCGGTAGACCTCACGCTCAGAACTATTCTCTTTGATAACAAGTACAATTTTTCCCCACTGGACTCTCATTTCTCTCTCTCTTTCTTAATCTAAGCACACCCTCTTATGTCTTCCTTAGTCACTATTAATAGTCTATGAAAACCATTCATTTATAATACTTTGGTATTTTGATAAAACATTATACATGAAATTTTCTCACATTTTTAATAGCTCGCCATACCTGAGGGTACATGATATTTCCTCATTTTTTGAGGGTCTTCTGCCTCCTTATTTCTTGGTATAGTTTACTAAACATTTTAATGCTTTATTGATTATTTTAAAGACTGAATCTTGGGTGTTGGCAGTGGGTTTTTTCCTTATCGCATATATCATGTTTGGTTTACTTTTACATGGCAAATGCATGATTTCTCCTCCTTCTCCTCCTTTTACTCTCATTTGTTTTCTTGTCTACCAAGTTCTCGAGATGAATTCTTTGCCCACTTATTTTCAATCTTCCATCTCCTCTTTGATGCATCTAGATCCATCAAGTTTCTTAAGTATGGTCTTGGCTATATCCCACAAGCTTAATACATAAGCCACTTGCTATCTTCACTTCTAAATTATTTATAACTGCAACTTTTATTCCATCTTTAGAGTGCTTTAGGATTTTCAAAAAAACTACATTTTGTTATTCCTAAATGCATCATTTGCATTGCGTAAAAAATATTATGTCCACTATCATCTCAATTTTGGAAAAAGATTATTTTAATCTGTTTTATAATGGTAAATTTATGTGATGTTCTATGTATTTTGGAACCAATTTGTATATTGTCATCATTTAAATATCTAATATAACAGTCATAGTGATTATTATTCAGATATTGTATTTTCTTATTTGGGGGTCTCATAATCTATTGATTTCTTAAAGACATCCTTTTTTGACCCTAACATTTTACTTTCAATAAAATATAAGTAGTGTCGAAATTGTTTCTTCACCCTGAGTCCCCACGTTCTTCCTATTGATTACTCAGAATTGGTATGGAAACTATATATATATTCAATTCTGTGTTGCCTGTTCTCGGAAAATTCATTTATAGTGTGTGAGAACTGGCGACAAAATACCACAAAACTGAAGAAAAGGGGAAGCAGATATCAGACTGGGCACATTGCCATCTAAGGCACTTACTGAAAAAGATTTATCAGAGTTGACAACAACCTGTATTTGAAAATTCATGACTTGGGTCATAGGAGGAGGCTTCTGCTGTGGTCAGGAGGCAAGTTACTATTATCCAGGCAAGAGTACAACCTGTTCATCTCACACTGACATCTAAGACACTGGCACTTCACTGGAGCTAGTGGCACTAAGGTCCAGCTGTAAAGCCCCACAAAGCACTCAAGTCATTGTGTTTGTCTTTGGAATGTTGGAAAAGTGTTGGGGAAGTAGGGCAGTGCTACTTAGGGCCAGTCAAGATCACTGTGGTCACCTCAGTAGAGAAGCCTGTTTCAGCACCTTGAACTTCTTTGACTTCTGCGTGTTTGGTGATGTGCAGGCTGTGCATCTACAGCAAATGGACTGACTCCTCCAACAACGCCATTCCATCTTATGCAGTTCCTTAATGTCAAAGACTTTGTCTCTATCATCAGCATATTTTCCAGAGTCCAGAGTTCCAAGGCCATCTTGTTGCTGAGTGTTTGTGGAATAAGTGAATAATAACTATTTCACCATTGAGTAGATGGTCATTTCTGCCTATCTTTGTATTTGTTATTTGACAGTTTTGTGCACGTGTATAAGGCATTGGGATTGCTCTCCTCCCACACATTCTCTAATCCCCCTTCACATCCCTATTAACCCCTCTTGTTGCACCAGTGCTTTTCTCAGATTCATGCCTTTTGAGTTTGTCCTGTGACCCATCTAGTTTATCCGGGCTCATCTGTGTGACCATTTGATTATAACTGTGCATTGAAGCCTAGTGGGGTCACCAGGGGGTACACTAGAGGCGATATTATCCCTCTCCCTGAATCCATCAATAGCAAGTAGTTCAGTAGAGAGGGGTAAAGTTTCTCCTTTTACCATATGAAAACCAGGAATAAAACCCAAGGATGATTAGCCTTGGGAGCAAGTGCCTTTACCCACTGAGCCATCTGACTGGCCCAGTGGATTCACTCTTGTGCAGATTGAGTGCAGGCATATAAAGCTGCTGTGAGGTTTTGGTTGTCATAGCTATGTCTCAGCTCAGGAGATCACACACACACACACACACACACACACACACACACACACACACACACACCTGTTGTTGTTGTTTTTTGGGGGAAGGCTGACACCCAGCTCCCAAATAAATCACACACAGAGACTTATTCTTAATTGTGAATGCCCGGCCTTAGCTTGGCTTATTTCTTGCCAGCTTTCAACTTAAATTATCCTGTCTACCTTTTGCCTCTGGGCTTTTCCTTTTCTATTCCTGTGTACCCTTCTTTGTTTCCTACTCCGAGGCTTGCTGGGTAGCTGGGTGGCTGGCCCCTGGAGTCCTCCTCCTTCTCTGGCCCCTAGCTCTTCTCACTCCTCCATCTCTTCTTCCTCCTCCTCCTCCCAGATTTCTCCTTCTATATATCCTCTACACCTGCCAGCTCCATCTATCCTTTCTCCTGCCTTGCTATTGGCCAGTTCTTTATTAGACTATCAGCTGTTTTACACAGGAACAGTAACACAACTTCATAGTTAAACAAATGCAACATAATACATTTAAGGCATAAAAGTAAAACATCTTAAAGTAATATTTCACTATATAGACCTTCTGCAGTCTTGCATCCTATTGAGACTTTTCTGAAAATGTTCACTGAGCCTTAAAGGGAATAGTATAAATATCTTGTTCAGGATTGAGTCCCAAACCATCACTTATTCTCAGGATCTTGTGAGGTCATGTGTCTGCATTTACCCCTCATCCACCGAAGAAAGGCTTCTCTGACTAGATCTAAGAACAATATGTGTCTATGAGCATAAGCATAAACATTTGGAAGGCATCTTGATGCTGTATCAGTTTCCTAAATAACAATATTCAGTTAATGGGTCATTTTTAAATGATCTGTTTCAAATGTTGCATAATAGAACAATGTGCAGCATGGCTTTGTTTTTAAACCAGAAATCTCTTACATACAGAAGACCTATCAAATACTTTTTTACTATATGAACTGTGAAAGCTGACCTTATTAAAACAGAAACAAATACTCCATTCTGATCACATCACTGTGTATGTGGGGCCATAGAAAAAGCTCCTAGTGTCCATGTTTCTCAGAAGTTTGGAGCTTGAAATGCCCCCAATCTAAGCGTGGCTGACTTGTGTTCTGTTATCTAGCTAGACCAGGAAGTATTAACTGATTGTAAAGAAGTTCTCATAGCAGATCTGCCTGGTCTTCTTGGCCTCCTCTTCTACTTCTCTGTTCTTCTTGTCTCAGCCCTAAAATTCAGATTTTTTTCCCCTACACAAGTGTTAAAGAGGAGCATCCCACTTTGCCTTTGTTTTTCAATCTATGCTTTCCAAAAGCTAAAGGCAACTTTCTCATCCACACAGCCCAGAAATCCCTTCAGGGTCTAGAATTGACTGATGCAAAGCCTTATGGATATGCGTTTTGGAAGCACTCCAAGCTTTCCCAATGTTCCTAGCCATATGAAGCACTTTACAGGTCCAGGGATGTATGTGCACTGTCCATAAGGAATCTGGGTCTTTGTATAAAGTGTCTCTCAGAAGCAAAGCTCACTCCACACTGTGAAGCATATGGAGACACCTACGTTCTCAGTCACCATGGTCTTTTCTTTACCATAGGTGCAAAAGCCAACAGTAGAAGAGGCAAAAGGTGTCCTAGCGACATTCTGTCAATAATGTTGACCATGCAAGCCCTCCAAGGATGTCAGTGACCCTCAGAAGTTCACAGATTATGCCCTAACAGCAACTAAGGGACAACTGAAACACAATCCAGGCAGGCTGGGAAACTTCGCTGTGATAAATAGGATACCTGAGTGAGGAGCACTGCCTTGATTCTGTGTTTCTTTCCCCAGTAGTTCATGAAAAACTGTGCTAAAACTGAAGGTGTGTTCAGGAGAGCATACTGCTTTTCCTCTCAAAGGGAGGAAGTCTTTGAGGGCTCCCCACAGGGTTTGAGGCTGCTCTCTAGGAAAGACAGGATGCATCCACAGAAACAAATAAAACAACAAAACATCGAATGCTGCAGTTTGTGCTAAGTTATCAGGCTTGTGGAAATTCCTAGAACCTAAAACAACAACAAGGAAAAATTTAAAGAACTTAAAACTCAACATAACAAATGTGAGGTGGGTAAGAAAAAGAAAAAAAATTACCCAACTATTTCACTTTTAGGGGAAAAAAGAGGAAGAAAATATTCAGCCTTTGTTTTCTAAATTTAAGTGTGTATTTGGGGGTCTAAGTTACTTCAGGAAACAATCTCTCTATTAATATGTATGAAAAGAAATTTATAGCAGCTATCATGAAATACAAAGCAACCAGGAATAAATTCATTTAATAAAAGAAATTGAGTGTGTTGTATATATCCCTAGATGTTCCATTTAAAATATTTCACCAACTTAATCTAGTTACCTAGTAGTAAGGCAATTACACACTGAAGATTTAGGGTCGATACAGATTTAGGGTTCAGTTGTTATTTGGACGCTTCTCACAAAACACTTCTTATGGGAAGTAAGCCCCTTGGCAACCTTTGCATCATTGTGTTCAATTAAGTGACAATTTATTCTGTTTTTGTTTGTAATGGGGCTCGTCATTTACTGTCATTACTGGTCCACCAGAGAGTATTCCCTTTGCTTTTCTCTTCAGAATAAATCTAAGCCTTCTAGAGTTTGCTCTTCTCGGCAATGAAAAGGCTCGTGACTAATGGAAAGCCAGCCCCATCTAGCTGTCCATCTTGTACGAGTTCCTCTGGCCACATTCATCAGAGGAATATTATGTATCATCAAAGCCCAGCTTTTCTAAACTAGATCCTTGCCAAATGCGCAGTCACATCTGTGACTTGATGTATAAAAACTTTTAAAGGTGTTGATGCTTATTCATTTATTCCTATTGTATTTTTCTCCTTTTTTCCTTGAACATGAAGATGGTGATTCTGAGGAAAAAAATAGTACTACAACATGCACACAAATACATACACATCACCTCTTTGATTAAGTTTGAAATCTAGACCTAACATTTCTGAAAGGTTAAAAGGTAACCTGATTAAGTGTTCAAATTGTATTATATGTGAGATTGTTTATTGTGTGCATATGGGTCTTTATCAAAAAAATGCTAAGTAGTTCTCCTGAGACTTCTAAAGAAGTGTTCTCCAGTCCCTCTTGTTGAAATCAATCTAAAAATATTTAGCATGTGGAAATGGTGTGGTAGCCACATGCATCTTTATTAGACTGTGCCAATATTAAAGAGATTTACCAAAAAAAGTGTTTGTTGCACTTATATCCTACATTGTTATTATTGAATTATTCTTAAATTTGTAAAATTACTAAACTCTTTAATCCGTGCTCTTGAGCGAGTTAGAAATCCCACTGTCACTACAGTTTTATCACTAAAGAGATGCACTAGCATCTATAAATTCACTAAAATCACCATTTCACTTCCAAGAGCTCTACATATTGCAGAACACATGGTTTTACCTCCTTTTCGGTACATTCCCATCAGTGTTTCATTTTGCTGTCACCCAGCTTTGACTCTCATCACAAACAATAAAGTGGTGGTGCAGTCAGACAGTTTAACAGAGCTTGGACTGGGGGAGCACATTACTCTGTGATCTTCACGCAAACAGTAAGATATGTTCTAAGGAACAAAATCTGTAAACATAAATATGATTTTATAAATTGTTCAGACTTTAAAAAGCAGAGCACATTTATCAGATGTGATTTCTTAGATTGTTCTATCTGGCTCAAAATCCTATTTTGTATGGGTAGCACCCATACCCCTGAAGAATAAAAATGTCTTGAGTGGAGATCTACTGAAGCCCCCTGTCTGTCCAGGTCAGATACTACCCATAGTGTACTCATTCATCTATCCACACAATACAACTTTGTAAATCTCCTAAAAACTCATAGTTCTACAGTGAGCTATGTCCTTAGACTCTTAAGAAGAGATGTGTCCTCAGATCTCCCACCCTTAAGCATTATAAAGACAATGTAAAGAATGATAAATAAGCTGGGCAGTGGTGGCACACGCCTTTAATCCCAGCACTCGGGAGGCAGAGCCAGGCAGATCTCTGTGAGTTCGAGGCCAGGCTGGACTACAGAATGAGTTCCAGGAAAGGCACAAAGCTACACAGAAAAACCTTGTCTCAAAAGAAGAAGAAGAAGAAGAAGAAGAAGAAGAAGAAGAAGAAGAAGAAGAAGAAGAAGAAGAAGAAGAAGAAGAATGATAAATAGGCTTTACCTTTCTATAATTAATTTTCATCAGAGTTAAGGCAAATGCCTATGTTAAAAGTCATTGATCCCCCACCAATACTGCAGCATGAGTCTGATCATCAGAAAAACCAGCAAAAAGAGATGCCCTGGAGAAAGAGTTAGGACTTCTAGCAATCAGAAGTAAGACACAGCACCATCCATCATGAAGCACAATGAGGAGCTGGGCACCTTGAGCACTGTGTAACAGCAGAAAGGGCATCTACCTGGAGTTAGGTGAAGTATGTCTGCTGACTCCCAGCTCCACCATTATTAGTGTGTAGCCCTGAACAACACAGTTACTAACTTTCTGTTTATTCACAGGCAAACTGAAAATGGAAAAGAAAAAAAAAAAAACACAGTCAAATATATAAATTCTGTAAGCTTAAGGTCTTGAGAAACAGCTTCAAACTTGCCTAGGACAAGGACATGACCCATCTTAGCCCCAAAACCAAATGATACTTTGGTCAAGCACACAAGAGGAAGACTTTGAAGGCTTTTCTGGCTATAGGATATATGCACAGAATACACACCAGAAATCCCCTAATGTGATCCCTTACCTAATCAAACTTGTTTGAGGTAGGCAGGATGCCCCCACACTCATGTTTGTCTTCTACCCTTTTTATTAACATACTTTGGTCCATGGAAGCAGAATGACTAGCCAAACCTCTATGTTTGAAACCCTGTAGGCTCATCTACTTCACAAGCTCCCAAGTGGTGCCTCCACTCTCCACAGAGACATATCATAAAGCAAGAACTAATATTCACTTATATTTGTGAAGTTAACACATATGACTGTCAACTTTTAAAACATGTATGATTGTCAACTTTGTTCATAAGTTAAATTGCTTTGCTTTTAGTTAATTTGCTGCAATCCTTTACTAAACCATAAAAAAATCCTCATTAATCATCTCTAAAATTTTCTTTCATTTATTTATTATAATTGCCTCCTATATTTGGGTGACTGTAAGGTGACAATTTATGGGTGACATTTACTTGATATTACAAAAACTTTAACCCAGCAATACCTAAAGGGACTCTGCTGCTAAAATATGATCACTATTCCAGTATGTTGGTGGAGTATGGCAAATACAGGTTTCATTCCTTCCTCTCATATGCAGAATCTAGGGTTTTCTTAGACACTAAGGATCTGGAGAGATGGCTCGGGATTTAAGAGCAGTGGTTGCTCTTTAGAGGACACATGTTCAATTCCCAGCACTCATATGTCCTCTCACAGCCACCTGTAACTCCGGTTCTAGGGGATCTGATGTCCTCTTCTGGTCTCTATGGGCACTGCATGTATAGAACACGAATATACATTCAGGCAAAGATGCTTACACATAAGATGAAAACATTAAAGTCTAAGCTAGCGTGGAGAACAGCTACAGCTCTACCTCAGGTCAGGCACCATTATGATGAGTGAGTATATGGTGGGGAAATGGGGCAGAGACAGAGACAGAGACAGAGAGACAAAGACAGTGAGACAGACAGAGACAGAGACAGAGAGGCAGGAAGGCCCATGTGCTGGGGAGAAAGGAAGTTCTGAAGAGTCAAGGGAAGGGAGGAACCAGCTGGTGTGGGATGCTGGCTTGCCACCTGGGGCCATAGTGATGCCCCAGCCTGGGCTGCTGCCAAGGACTACTATGTCTTGGTCTGTGGCCCTGCCACAGCCTCAGTCTGTTGATGTCCATAGCTCCTGTTACCATCAAAGACATTGAGGATATGTCTGCACAGAGTTGGCCCCACCCCTCACTGGCTCCAGTACTGACCCTGCCCCACACCAACTGTAGCACTCGGGAGAACGGGCCCTGCACCTCACCTGGGCAGCACAATAGAGCTGGCCCTATTGACAGTGGCCTAGGTTATCTGGCCCATGAATGTGCGTGCAAGAACTGGCCTCACCCCTCGTCTGCTATATAGTGGAGTGGGAGAAGAAGAGATGCCTTCTCCCAGGCCCCCTGCCCCTCAGCAGCTGTGGTGGGTGGTAGAGTTGGCCCTGAGGTTATGAGAGTGGGAGAGCTGATCTTGTGTCTCACTGGCTTCAGCACTCAGGAGAACAGGCCCCAGCAACACAGTAGAGCTGATCTTGTTGGTGGGAGTACAGGTAAGCCATCCCTGAGGAGGATAGTGGGAGAAGTGACCCCACCCCACCCTCATGTGGTGACATGAATGAGGGAAAGATGCCCTCCCCACCAAAACCCTTTGCCACCTGCAGCAAGCAGGAGAGCTGACCTTGAGAGCACAGGAGAAGGGGAGCTGACCCTGCACCCTACCAACTGTAGCACTCAGGAGAGCAGGCTGGCACCTGGCCTAGGCAAAACAGTAGAGCTGGCCCTGGTGTTATGTGTATGAGGGAGCTAGCCCAAAGGGCATGAGAGCAGGAGAGCTGTCTCTGCTCCTGGCTGCCTGTTGCAGTGGGCGAGCTAGCCAGGATAATGCTGGAGAGCTTGCCTGGGTGGTGTTGATGAAGGAGAACCAGGCCTATGAGTTAGCTCACACCAACATCTACCTCACCTTATCTATAAACGGTTGGAGCATGTGAAGGAGATGGACCTGCAGATTCAAAGCTGCAGAATCTCTATGAACCAAGGAAAAAATAAGACATCCAAGAGGAGTCCCAGTGAGGGCCCAGAATCAAGGGTGTAGCAGAAGCCACAGGCCTCAAACTAGACCAACAACTCATTGAAATCAACAGTTACAGGTGAAGATGTATGGACTGAAGGGTAAACTGTGCGACTCGCTGGGACACGCTACAGCTCCCATGCCAAGACTTTTCTTTTTCTTTTCTTTTTTGTATGTTATAGTTTGGCTTGGTTTAGTTTAATTTTGGTTTTTTGGTTTTTCTTTTAAATTTTATTTTATTTTATTTTATTTGGAGGGGCAGTTGCGAGGACAGAGGGTAGAGATGAAGGGACAGGGAGATGAATTAGGTCAGAATCCATGATGAGAAATCCACGAAGAATCAATTTTAAAAAAAAAGTCTAAGTTGGGCTTGGTGGCACACACCTTTAATGCCAGCACATGGGAGACTGAGGTAGTTAGATTTCTTTGAGTTCAAGGCTAGCCTGTTCTACGTAGTGAGTTCCAGCCTAGGCTATATAGATCAGCCCTCTCTCTCAAAAAAAAAATTAAGTTTATTTCTCAAAGACACTAAAGCAGATGGGAGGCTATTTGAGATGAAAAGGAGGTCAGTAAGATCATCAGGGGACAAGAGTAATGAGAAAGTGATCATAATCAAAGCATGTTATCTACATCATGAAAATGTCATAGCCAAAGTTGTTGTTTTAGGCAATTAATACACACTAACAAAAGTAAAATAAAAATAAATTCTCCCGCAGCACTCATTGAGAAGCTTTGCTCTGTGTGACTTAGGAACATATGAAATATAATGTTGAAACTACCATTATCCCCTTTGAAAGGTAAGTAATATTAACAACACCAAAGTCTGTCTTCAGTTGCTTTGTTGAGTCATGAACAGAACAAAAAGCAAATTAGCATCGACAGCACTGACTTTCATTTAGATTAGAATTACCTCTTCTGGTGCTTTTACATATTCATAGCATCGTAACAATTGATGGTTTTTAAATTTCTCCAGAAATCAATCCAGATCATGAAACTTGAATACTGAGTTGTCACCGATCCAATATCACTCATGGGAATAAGGTGTCATTTTCATTACATTTCTATCTCACATTGATTTTTATCTCACGGTGAGACTCAGGCTTGGAGTGGTTCCCATCTCCTAGGGAGGTTTCCTCAAAGGCCTGTTTACCCTAACCCCTCCAGTTTTCAGCCCCTGGAGCTCTCATACTGCACACAAAGGCAATGTTATACACAGGGAACCAAAAGACAGTACCAGTATAAGAACTAACTGAAAATATTTGGGAACAGTGCAGGCGTACTATAGCCCTGGAGCCAGGATTCCTCTCACACGCTGAGGTGAGCTCTGTCTAGTGCCTTTCAGGATCTACCTTCTCCAGATGCCAAAGTGCTTAAGGTGCAGACAAAAGACAGTATGGACTCCCACTCATCGAGTTCCTAAGCTCTTGTGCACCGTGCTTGAAAGAAGAAGCGGGAGAAGAAGGCTAGGAAGAGTACTGTGACCGAGCACTTACTTGCCTGCAATGTGCAATCCTGATTCAGTACCCAGTACCATAAAGGAAGGAAAAAGAGTGGGAGGGAGGGAGGGAGGGAGGGAGGGAGGGAGGGAGGGAGGGAGCAGAGAAGGAAGGAGAAGAAGGGACGGACGTAAAGGGGGGACATTCTCACTAGAGACTTTAGAAGCCCCATCTTCTACTGTCTAGAAAACAGACTGTAAACACAGCTGCCCACTCTCTCAAGTAGAACAGTCTGTGTCAAGACCTATACTTTTGAGCTGTTATGTCTGAAAGCCAAAGAGGAATTTTAATTTAACAAGCATGAAACAACTTAAAGATACAATGTGATCCTCCATTTGAGAGAATGGATGTTTTGATTAGTAATAAGCATCAAAGAAATAAATAACAAAGAAAGCAGTAAGTAAGCACCCAGAAACTGAATGTTAATTATCTGTACTGGTCACTCTTAAAAAAGAAGGAAATTCTGACACATGCTACGGTGCACATATCTTGAGGAATCACACTAATTGAAATAAGCTATTCACAAAAGACAACCGCTGTATGGTTTCTTTAGTTACTGTTTCTCTGAGTAGATAGATTCATAGAAACAGAACATAGAATGGCTATTGCCAAAGGTTGGAGATGGGAAAATGGGAGGCTGTGTAGTGGGCGCAGAAGTTCAGTTTTACAAGATGAAAGTTTCAGAGAGGGGGAACACAGCATTCTGAATACACTTAACATGACTGAACTGAAAAGGTGGATATGAGGAAGAGGTTCTATTTATGTTATGTATTTTTAGGACAATAAAAAAAACATAAAAACTATTGTTGTTTTTTACCAACCAGTAATAGTACCAATGATTTTCGTTCATTTGGCTCTCACATTAAAGGAAGTGAAAATGAAACATTTTGACCATAGCCCAAGCAAGTCAATAATACGTGGAATCAATTGATCAGCTTAAATTTTCATTAAAAAACCATAAGCAATTCTTTAAAAAAAAAAAAAAAATAACACCCAAAGCTCTATACAATGTGCTTTACAGTTAGTCAGGGTTATAGCTTGGGGTGGTTGAGAATCAGAAGGGAGAGTCGTCCTCTGAAACTAGAAATATTGCTATTTGCCACCTCCCCTAAAACAAGACAGTTTTTACATTCATGTACATTTTTGTCACATTTTATGCTTAGATTTTTTCCTTTTGGTTTTTCAAAAGTACCTGAAGCTTATTACTTTATACCGCTATTATACTGAAAGGAAAAAAACTTTTTGTTTGTTTGATTGTAGATACTTAGTGGTGAACACAAAAATCCACATTCCTGCTGACAATTTTATCCTGCTTGGTCCAGTGGGATTACACATTTCTGACATATGAAACCTTAGAAGAATTGGTAATGGAAAGGCTGAAACAATGTAATTATAATATGTAGTACCAAATCAAATACTTTAAGAACAGTGAATGTTCTGTGCTGTCATAGGATCACTTGTAAATAAATAAATAACAGAAGAACTAAGGGTCATAGCTCAAAATAAAAAGTATGCATGGGACTCTAAGTTTGATCTCTAATGTTGAAAAAGTAAATAAAAGGTAGAAGTTGGAACTGCTCCGAAACTCACATCTGGACCAGAGGTGAGTGCCTGGGGTTATAGTCAGAGAGGCAACCGCCCCTGGGTCCCACCCCTGGGCACCATCCTGGGGGAACCTGCCCAACTTGGCCCCAGTTTCCGGCCAATTGGTGTGCCCTGTGGGAAGGCTCCCCTTTTCCAAGACTGCAGGCAGACTCCACACCCTGCCCCCAGCCTTGCCTGAGACCCCAGCCACTTCCTGAGACTCAGAGACCAGCCCCCAGCTCCCATCCACCCCAGAACTCCCGTCTGGACCAGAGAAACCCTCCGGTAGACACTACAACCTCAACGCCTTGCCCCCACACCCATCTGCTGGAGACCCCAGCCACTTCCAGACACTTAGAGACCAGTGTGCAGCATTCCTGCTTGCCCCGGAACTCCCATCTGGACCAGAGCTTCCATCCTATCCCGCAACTCCCATCTGGACAAGAGGAGCTCCCATCTAGACAAGATAAGGAGACCTCAGGGACTTCCTGAGACTCAGAGTCAAGCCCCCCAGCTCCTATCCAGCCAGCACTCTCATCTGGGCCAGAGCGCCCATCCAGCCCAGAGCTTCCATCTAGACAAGAGAGAGGCTCCCTAAATCTGTCAACTCTGTCTGGACCAAGTACACTGATAAGACCAAGAATGAACCCACAAGGAGATGGGCAGACACCAAGGCAGAAGTACATACAACAAAATAAAGAGCAATACAGCATCACCAGAACTTAGCCTTTTCCAACAGCTAAACCTGAACATCACGGAATGGAAGAAGAAGAAAACAACCTTATAAGTAACATCATGAAGAGGCTAGAGCCTTATATAGAAGAAATTGAAAATAAAGTGGAGGAACAGGCAAACAAAAAATGGGAAGAATGCTATAAAAAGCTAGAAGAAAGGACAATTAAAGCAGAAGAAAACAAAAAGTCCCTGAAAGAAAACCATGAAAAAGCCAGGGAAACAGTCCAAGACCTGAAGACAGAAATAGAAAAAATGAAGAAGACACTAGCAGAAGAAATGCTGGAAATAGAAAATCTGAGTAAACAAACAGGAATATCAGATGCAAGTATAACCAATAGAATGCAAGAGATGGAAGAGAGGATCTCTGGTGTTGAAGATACGGTAGAAGAAATAGATTCATCAGTCAAAGAAAACACTAAAACCAACAAAGTCATGACCGAAAATGTCCAAGAAATTTGGGACACCATGAAAAGACCAAACCTACGAATAATAGGGATAGAGGAAGGAGAAGAATACCAACTCAAAGGCACAGAAAATATATTTCACAAGATCACCTTAAAGAAGGAAATGCCTATGAAGATACAAGAAGCCGATAGAACACCAAACAGACTAGCCCCCCCCCCCAAAAAAGTCCCCTCGCCACGTGATAATTAAACAACTAAACAGAATAAAGAAAGAATATTAAGGGCAGCAAAGGAAAAAGGCCAAGTGACTTATAAAGGCAAACCCATCAGAATAACACTAGATTTCTCAATGGAGACTTTGAAAGCCAGAAGTACCTGGACAGATATAATGCAGACACTAAGAGACCATGGATGCCAGCCTAGACTAATATACCCAGCAAAACTTTCAATCATCATAGATGGAGTGAACAAGACCTTCCAAGACAAAACCAGATTTAAACAATATTTATCCACAAACCCAGCCTTACAGAAAGCACTAGAAGGAAAATTCCAACCTAAGGAATGCAGATACACCCATGAAAACACAGGCAATAGATAACATCACAGTAGGTAAACCCCAAAGAAGAGAAGTACACACACACTACCACCAAAAAATAAAAATAACAATAGTAACAAACAATCACTGCTCATTAATATCCCTTAATATCAATGGACTTAATTCACCTATAAAAAGACACAGATTAACAGAATGGATACAAAAACAGGACCCATCTTTCTGCTGCATACAAAAAACACACCTCAAATTCAAAGACAGACACCTCCTAAGAATAAAAGGCTGGGAAAAGACTTTCTAATCAAATGGTCTTAAGAAGCAAGCTGGTGTAGCCATCTTAATATCCAGCAAAATAGACTTCAAACTAAAATCAATCAAAAGAGAAGATGAAGGACATTACATACTCATCGCAGAAAAGATCCACCAAGATGAAGTCTCAATTCTGAACATTTATGCCCCAAATACAAGGGCACCCACATATGTAAAAGAAACATTACTAAAGCTTAAATCACATATAAAACCCCACACATTAGTAGTGGGAGACTTCAACACCACACTTTCACCTCTGGACAGATCGGCCAAATTGAAACTTAACAGAGACATAATGATCTTAACTGATGTTATGGCTAAAATGGACTTAATTGATATCTACAGAGCATTCCACCCTAACAAAAAAGAATATACCTTCTTCTCAGCACCCCATGGAACCTTCTCTAAAATCGACCACATACTTGGCCACAAAGCAAATCTCAACAGATACAAAACAATTGGAATAATCTCCTGTGTTCTATCAGACCACCATGGTTTAAAGTTAGATTTCAACAACAGAAAAAACTACACAAATCTTACAATCTCATGGAAACTGAATAATGCTCAACTGAATCACCAATGGGTTAAGGAAGAAATAAAGAAAGAAATTAAAGACTTCCTAGAGATCAATGAAAATGAATACACCACATACTCAAACTTATGGGACACTATGAAAGCAGTGCTAAGAAGGAAATTCATAGCACTAAAGCCCACATAAAGAAGCTGGAGAAATCTCACGCTAGTGACTTGACAGCACACCTGAAAGCCCTTGAATAGGAAGAAGCAAAGTCTCCCAGGAGGAACAGACACCAGGAAATTATCAAATGGAGAGCTGAAATCAATAAAATAGAAATAAAGAGAACAATACAAAGGATTAATGAAACAAAGAGTTGGTTCTTTGAGAAGATCAACAAGATAGACAAGCCCTTATCCAAACTAACCAAAAGACAGAGAGAGAGCATCCAAATTAACAAAATCAGAAACGAAATGGGGGACATAACAACAGACAATGAGGAAATCCAGAGAATCATCAGGTCATACTTCAAAAACCTCTACTCCACAAAACTGGAAAATCTAAAAGAAATGGATAATTTTCTGGATAGGTACCACATACCTAAGTTAAATCAAGACCAGATAAACCATTTAAATAGTCCAATAACCCCTAAGGAAATAGAATCAGTCATTAAAAGTCTCCCAACCAAAAAAAGCCCTGGACCAGATGGTTTCACTGCAGAATTCTACCAGATATTCAAAGAAGACTTAATACCAATAGTCTTTAAATTGTTCCACACAATAGAAGCAGAGGAATATTACCAAACTCCTTCTATGAGGCTATAATTACCCTGATTCCTAAACCAAACAAAGATGCAACAAAGAAAGAGAACTACAGACCAATCTCCCTCATGAACATTGATGCAAAAATACTCAATAAAATACTGGCAAACAGACTCCAAGAACACATCAAAACAATTATCTACCATGATCAAGTAGGCTTCATCCCAGGGATGCAAGGGTGGTTCAACATATGAAAGTCCGTCAATGTAACGCACCATATAAACAAACGCAAAGAAAAAAACCACATGATCATCTCACTAGATGCAGAAAAGGCATTTGACAAAATCCAACACCCCTTCATGATAAAGGTCTTGGAGAGATCAGGAATACAGGGAACATACCTAAACATAATAAAGGCAATCTATGGCAAGCCAACAGCCAACATCAAATTAAATGGAGAGATACTCAAAGCAATACCACCAAAATCAGGAACAAAGTAAGGCTGTCCCTTCTCCCCATACTTATTCAATATAGTACTTGAAGTTCTAGCCAGAGCTATAAGACAACATAAGGAGATTAAGGGGATACAAATTGGAAAGGAAGAAGTCAAGCTCTCCCTATTTGCAGATGACATGATAGTATACATGAGTGACCCCAAAAATTCAACCAAGGAACTGATACAGCTAATAAAAACCTAAGGCAACATAGAAGGATACAAGATCAACTCAAAAAAATCAGTAACCCTCCTATAGACAATAGACAAACAGGCTGAGAAGGAAATCAGAGATACATCACCCTTTACAATAGCCACAAATGATATAAAATACCTTGGAGTTATTCTAACTAAGGATGTGAAGGACCTATATGAACTTTAAGTCCCTGAAAAAAGAAATTGAAGAAGATGTCAGAAAATGGAAAGAGCTCCCATGCTCATGGATAGGCAGGATTAACATAGTAAAAATGGCGATCTTACCAAAAGCAATCTACAGATTCAACGCAATCCCCATCAAATTACCAACACAATTCTTCACAGATCTGGAAAGAATAATACTCAACTTCATATGGAAAAACAAAAAACCCAGGATAGCCAAAAGAATCCTGTACAATAAAACAACCTCTGGAGGCATCACGATCCCTGACCTCAAGCTCTACTATAGAGCTTGTAATAAAAACAGCTTGGTACTGGCATAAAAACAGATATGTGGACCAATGGAATCTAATTGAAGACCCTGACATTAACCCTCACATCTATGAACATATAATTTTTGACAAAGAAGCCAAAAATGTACAATGGAAAAAAGAAAGCATCTTCAACAAATGGTGCTGGCATAACTGGATGTCAATGTGTAGAAGGCTGCAAACAGATCCATGTCTGTCATCGTGCACAAAACTTAAGTCCAAGTGGATCAAAGACCTCAACATAAATCCAGTTACTCTGAACCTGATAGAAGAGCAAGTAGGAAGTACTCTTGAACGCATTTGGCACCTGAGATCACTTTCAAAATATAACACCAGTAGCAGAGACACTGAGAGAAACAATCAATCAATGGGACCTGTTGAAACTGAGAAGTTTTTGTAGAGCAAAGGACACGGTCAACAAGACAAAGCGACAGCCTACAGAATGGGAAAAGGTCTTCACCAACCCCACATCTGACAGAGGGCTGATATCCAGAATATATAAAGAACTCAAGAAATTAGACATCAAAATGCCCAAAAGTCCAATTAAGAAATGGGCTATAGAACTAAACAGAGAATTCTCAACAGAAGAAGCTCAAATGGCTGAAAGACATTTAAGGAATTGCTCAACATCCCTAATTATCTGGGAAATGCAAATCAAAATGACTCTGAGGTACCACCTTACACCTGTCAGAGTGGCTAAGATCAAAAACACAGGAGACAGCTTATGCTGGAGAGGATGTGGAGCAAGGGGAACTCTCCTCCACTGCTGGTAGGAATGAAAGCTTGTACAGCCACTTTGGAAATCAACATCGTGCTTCCTTAGAAAATTGGGAATCCATCTCCTCCAAGACCCAGCTATAGCACTCTTGGGCATATACCCAAGGGATGCTCAATCATACCACAAGGGCATTTGCTCAGCTATGTTCATATCAGCATTGTTTCTAATAGCCAGAACCTGGAAACAACCTAGATGCCCTTCAACTGAAGAATGGATAAAGAAAATATGGTACATATACACAGTGGAGTACTACTCAGCAGAGAAAAACAATGAGATCATGAGGTTTGCAGGCAAATGGATGGATCTAGAAAAAATCATCCTGAGTGAGGTAACCCAGACTCAGAAGGACAAACATGGTATGTACTCACTCATAGTAGGATACTAGATGTAAAACAAAGATGACTAGACTGCTACACAAGTCCAGGGAAGCTACCTAGAAAATGGGACCCTAGGAAAGACACAGGGATCACCCAATGACAGAGAAATGGATGAGATCTACATGAACAACCTGGATGACAGTGGAGTAATGAAGGGCAAGGTTTGAGGGAAAGAAAGCTTAGGGGAGCAGGAGATCCCAGCTGGATCAAGAACAGAAAGGGAGAACAAGGAATAACAAACCATGATAAATGAAGATCACATGAGAACAGGAATAGGCAGAGTGCTCAAGAGGTCCCCTGAAACCCACAATGATACATCCTCTGTAGACTGCTGGCAATGGTTGAGAGAAAGCCTGATCTGACCTAGTCTGGTGATCAGATGGCCAAACACCCTAACAATCATGCTGGAACTCTCATCCAATAACTGATGGAAGTGGATGCAGAGATCCTCTGCCAGGCCCCAAGTGGAACTCCAGGTGTCCAGTAGTTGAGAAAGAGGAGGGACTCTAAGAGTGTGAATTGTTGAGCCCAAGATTGGAAAAAGCACAGGGACAAATAGCCAAATGAATGGAAGCACATGAATTATGAACCAAAGGCTGTGGAGCCCCCAACTGGATCAGGCCCTCTAGATAAGTGAGACAATTGAATAGCTTGAACTGTTTGGGAAGCATCCAGTCTGTGGGACCAGGACCTGTCCTTAGTGCATGAGCTTGGCCCTGGAGGAGATGGGAATGGAGGGGATGGGCTGGGGGGAAGGTGAGAGTTGGCGCGGGAGGGGGAAGGACAGGGGATCCCATGGCTGATGTGTAAAATTATAACACTAATATAATAATAATAATAATAATAATAATAATAATAATAATAATAAAGAAAAAAGGTAGAAGTTGAAAAAAGCACTTTTGTTCAAAATTATTATTATGGTACAGACATCGCAGGCATTTTCAAAGATGCAGTGACATTTCTGGGTTGTTGGACAGAGAGTCCACCCACTTGAGAGCACCTGCCATGTTATTCAGGGGATCAGAGAAATGTCTTGTCCACTGCCACTCCCGGACCACAATACCTCACATGAACCTCAGTAGCAACATCGTGTGTGTGTTTGAGCTCTGGCTTAAGGAGTGAGATGGCTAATACTGATCGTCTATTTGACAGGATCTGGGATCACTAATAGACAAGCAAGCCACCATGCACATCTATGAGGGATTACTAGAGCAGAAGGACTGAGGTGGGAAGCCAGTGAAAGCACCATTCCAAGGGTAAGAATCCCAGAATGAATAAAAAGGGGAGCATAAGCTGACCACGAGTATTCTTCTCTCTCAGCTTCCAGACTATAGATGCCTTGTGGTGGGCTACCTGAAGATCATTTAGCCATGACTTCCCATCCAAAATAGACTATACCCTTCAACCATGAGGCAAAGTAAACCTTCCTTCTTTATGTTCCTTTTTTGCAGGGTACTTTATCACAACAGGAAGAATAACAGATGCAGAGAGGATTAACTGAATTTCTATTTTTTTTAAGTTTTCTGCATTTCTATGAAAGAAATATAGTCTTCCTGTATAAACAATTGACCCTGAATAGATTGTTCTACAATCTCATCTTCATGAATTCTTCTTTTTCCCCCTTTCAGTAACAAAGCCTTCCCAAGTGCCAACTCTCAGTGCCTCCTTGGAACTGAATAGCTGGCACTGGTCACAAGAGAATCCATATAAAAGCACCCCATGACCTCTCACTCCCCTGCCTATATCCAACGGAGCACAGGCTTCTGCAGGGAGGATCCAGCTCCATCCTGTAGAGTGAGACTTCAGTTCTTCCAGCTGTGAGTTGAAAATTATCTTTAAGCCTGACTATGTCAGAAGAATTAGATGATATTGTTTTCTGAGAGATGCTGTTACTCTCTTGACCTATCTAAGTTCTGGAATTCACTCCCTTATCTATCTTAACCACCTGTTTCTTTCCCACTTTGATTGACTCCATGACTACCGCAGGTTTGGCTCCCATCTAATATCTAGGACCACAGGTCTCTAGAAGTCAGATTGACTTTTCTCCATCAAACATATTACATAATCTCCATATTGGTTCCCATCGATCTTATGACCTCTGATGTGCCTCACTGTTGTCCAAAACCTAGTCCAAACTCCCACTAGCTGTTGCAATGTCCCTGTCTAGAACCTGAAGTATCTCCTTCCCAAATCCCTTCCATCCATGAATCCCTGCATGACCCAGTCTTTTCCATCCCCCATCCATTCCATGAAGCCAGAAATCCTTTCATGAATTCACTAGAATTTGGGAAAAGAAGTACAATAAATCTTCCATGCTCAGATTAGTAATTCATGACCCAAAAGTTGCAAAAGCAACACCAAATTTAAGCATTTTCTTCATCATTCAAATGAATTTTCACAGTAAGATTATTAAAGTTATATCTAGGAGCAGACTCCAGGCTATTTCTTGCTTTTCCTGGGAAACTTTTTTTATGTGTAATGACTTCATGTTTTTCTGTTCCTTAAGGCATTCCTCCTGAAACTGTGAACTCATCAAGGATACAACCAATAGAATCTGCCTAGAAACAACTGGAAAGTACAGGAAGTTTGTGTAAGACACCTCTTTCATGGAACCCAAGTAAGAAAAATTATCTGAAGAAGGGAGAGGGGGAGGAGGAGGAGGAGGAAAAGGAGGAGGAAGCCAAGCTACTCTCTCCTAACATGCAATTTACTCACGCTATTCATTTGTTTGTTCTTATTTGAATAGTGAAAAGCTACTATGTGTCTACCATATTCTAGATACCAGAGTTATACCCATCAAACAAGACTGGAAGTCTGCCTTCAAGGGGACAAGTGTCTCGTTGGTATTTAGTTAATTCTTATTATTACTCTGTTTACCAGTAAAAGCAGTGAAATCTTTTTGTACCCTTAACTCCTCTGTACCAACTTCTTCATTCTTTAGTATTATGTCTCATCATACTAGCATATGTATATAAGCCTTTTCATAACCTCTAAAAGGCTTTCCCAAAGTAAATTACTGAATTACATTTTAGCACATCTGTGGTCTTCCTTTAACTTGCATGTATGTATACGAAGTCAAGGTCATCCTGAAGCTATTGCTCTGTCCACAGTTTAATATAAAAGGCTTCAAGGAGTTTGTAAGGTCATCTTTGACTCCACAGAAATAGTTTGCCTTCAAACCAAACCAACCCCAATGAAAACATTTTCAGGAAGAGAAAAACAGAGTAACTCATACTCAGGGGTACACTCGAGATTAATTGAGTTAAGTATCTCCAACCACATAAACATCCTTTAAGCCTGCTTACCTCTCCCAGCTCTTACCTCTCCCCAAGCTCAGTAGAAGTCAGACATAGTACTACCAATTTAGTCAATTTAGTAGTACCCTAGATGGCCCAAGGAAGCTAAGATTGATGAAAATGTGCAGAATGTGTTCTCAAGTCAAGCAGAAAAGATGATTCAATTGATTATTCTAAGAAGTTTCAATGGTACAATTATACCTCTAATACAAAACATTTTATGAGAAACAAAGTATCTTTTAAGGAGGTGGGGCTGGTGAGATGGCTCCGCAGGGAAAGTGTCTGCTACCAAAACTAATGATCTGATTGCAATTCCCAGTACCCACAAGCTGGAAGAAGTGAACCAGCTCTGGCAATTGTCCTCTTGCCTACAAACACACACACATACACACACACACACACACAAATAATATGTGCATACATATCGTGTGTGTGTGTGTGTGTGTGTGTGTGTGTGTGTATAACCATGTATGTGTACACATCCATATATACCATTTTTAAAAGAAAGGAGACTTCTTTGTGTTCTTCCTGGGCCCCCAGGGCAATAGCACATTCAGGCTAATGAAGATGAGGACTGATGCTTATTAAAAGCTTTATCTTCAGGAGACCTTTATGAGTCCAGTGTGCCCTTAACCTTTCCTGAGTCGCTCCCCCAGTCTCCTTTTGCCAAAACGGAACAATTATAGGCTGCATAGAAGTTTCCCTAAAAGCAGTGATTATGTTTTGTGTATACCAGTTAGCATTTTGTATCACACAAGTTGATGAACACAATGGCTGAAAAAAATACCAATGGGACCAGATGATCTGTCATCAAAATCCCAACAGGCAAATAAATAATCTACCTTATTGCCTTAATTTTATTTATATATACCATTCCATTCATTTTCTATACAACAAAATTATCTTAAACTCTGGAGCTCAAACATTAGTCAAGGTGTATCTACTGGAGCATTTAAGTATATGATGGCCTGAACTATAATCTGTTACACTTTGGTAGAATTCTGGGTAACAGTGTTATTTAAAATTAAGATTGAAATAAATACTTTAGGTAAGCAACAAATATATAACCCAAGCACCCAGTCAATTAAGAGGAAGAAAGAAAAGTGCATTCATCATTTAATTACTTTAAGATGTTGAGAAATTCAAACACAGTAGTTCTTGTTAACCATAGAGGTCACAGTCCAAAACCTTAAGTGGGCACTTGAAAGAGAGGCTAGCACCAAATCCTACATATATGGGGTTTCCTTATACAAACCCATTATAAAGTCTAATTTCCAAGTGAGGTGCAGCAAGGAACTAACAACAACAACAATAAAGCAGAGCAATTACAGTATCATAACAAAAGCTGTGTGAGGTGGTCTCTCTTCTCTCCTCACTCACTGTGTTGAGTTCACCTTTGTTCTTATATTGATGAGAAATAATAACAACGCTTCTGTGGTGGAACAAGGTGGCTGGTAGAGGCCCTGAACTCAACCATCAGTATCAGAAAAAGAAATCAGTCATTCTGAATTAACTTGAAACCCCTTACTCCAGACTGTGGATTGGATTTCCACCTGATCCTCAGTACTAGCCACGGTTGCTCCTTGGGTGGATAATAGGTGGCAGTGGTCTGTCCAGATCTAAAGGAAACTATTTACAACAGGCTCCCATGCTCCATAACTGCTGGGAAGTTGAACTTCCTCTCTCAGACTTACTATCCTTTTTTTTTCTCATGGGCAAGGTCTGCTTCCAGTCAGATGACCTCAGCAAAGGTTCAAGGTCTTAGAATTTTCACTAAGAAAACTGAATGTGAGAAGTTGGTCTCCAATAGCGTCGGCCTATTGTGACAACTCTCCTGGGCCTCTTCACCCCTAAATTCTTCATTTCTTTTCAGAATTTAGCTGAACAGCACTTTCCCTTGTCTGTTTATCTCCATGTCTGTCTCCCCACTGGTATTTATTGCTTATCACTGTAAGTCTTTATTGAATGTAATCTGTTTGGGGATATAGTTGGCATGAAAGATGCTCCGACAAACGAAGTTGTAAAGTATTATACATAAATACTTAATTCCTGGATTTATTTATTATCATCATTACTTATTTACCACTCTACGTACCCAGGACACCTTTGAAAGAAATAAATCTGGTCAGTTGCTCTCTCAAATTTGATCAGAATATCTTATAAGATATAAATTATGGCATTATATAATTATTAATATTCTTCATATGACTGGCACAGATTACAGTTTACAAAAACTTTTTCCCATTTTATCTTCCCAGGCACCCAATGTTAAAAGAATCTTAGCTCCCTGTTTCTAGTCAGAGAACTGAGACTCAGCAAGTTTGGGGGACAGAGCCAAGGTCACCCTGAGGAAGAAGCTTCATAGATTGGCACAAACCCAGGTCTCCTGCTGCAGGCTCTAAGTGCTTCCCTCTCCAATGCGGTCTTCTGTGGGCTCTGTAGATGCAAGGAAATCCAGCAAAGGCCCCATGAGAAGCAGAATGGCCCTGCCACCTCCTGGCGCTACTCTGTGACACTTCATTGGGGGTGAAGGATTTCCTGTGCATTTGTGTTTTGCTTTCAGTTAACAACACAACTGTTTATTTAATCCAAGTCCACTGTAGTCTAAGTTTGAACTGAGGTTGCTATACTAATTTTTATCTTATAGCCATGGACAAGCTGGGAAGGCCACAACAGTGATCTCTCATTTATAAGCAAGTACAGTAGATTGCATTCACACAAATGGCTAGCACTTGCCGGGCTACAGTCTGGCATTCAGTGGTGATTCAACAATATGTATGTAGCATTAGGATCCCAATCAGAAGAGTGCACCAACAAAAAGGAGACAAAGATCAGGAAGAACAGGGAGCAATAAGCAGGTTACAGGCGTGAGCTGATGACCTGAGGACAAAGATCCATGAAGAACAGGGAGCAATAAGCAGGTTAGAGGCGTGAGCTGACGACCCTTATTACTGACAGGCTATTAGGATTAGGGCACTTTTAAATAATGAATGTGCCTGTTTGGAAGTCTGATGAGCCTCACAATTAACATCAGCTGCATCCATTCCATCCCATACTTCTTTATCCACCAGGAGTAGAAGGAGGGAAACCAAGATAAAGAATTTGCAGAGCCAAATCAGCACATTCAAATTGTAAAGGTCCCATCAACACATCCTGCTGGGGAGGCAAACTTGCAGGATCTTCTATTTATTTTGTATATACCATTCCTCACAGAGGAGTCTTCAATAGAGCAAACTGCTTTTCCATCAAAATTTTTAAAGTATTCCAAATTATATCATCCTTCTCAGGAAAATTCCCACCTCTCATTTAGGGATTTCTACACTAAATCCTCTCTCAACCTTTGTGCAGACCTGAAGGGAGTCTACCAAACAGACTGAAGAAGAGACTCACAGACCAGAGCTCCTCCTTCACTGGGTGCCGTGGAGACAACCTCCGCTCACTCGTGGAACATTTCCCAGTCTAATTGAAACTTCAGCTCTGCAAATTCCACAGACCATAAAGTCGTCCCACATTACTCTTCCCTAAAGCAACATTTCAGTGCAAACCCCAATGGCTGGAGACACGCAGTTCCTCAAGAGGTAGAAATTAGCTATTGGATCTCACTCCATCAGTCAATGAAGCACATTAAGTCCCAAATAAATACACTGCCTAGAAAGATTTTATTCACTTCATAATATAAACAGACTAAATTGTCACTCTGAACTGAAAAATAATTACTCTTGAACCAAGTGTAACAGGACAGATGCATCCATTTTGTGAAATAAAAATGGAGATAAACAGAAAATATAACTCTTCAGCTATATTTGGAAACTATCAAAAAAATGAAATGAAAAATAAGGAATGTAATAAATCATGGTGTAGGCCAGTGAGTAAGGTAAATGCTTACCATGTTTTCTATTCATATTTTTATTTAGTTCAGTAATTAAAAATAAATTACAAAACACATGAGTTTCAAATCGGGTACCAAAATAATTAGCTTTTTTTGTCAAGTAGGTAAAACTTAAGCTGTTCCAGTGAGAGTATGTTATGTTAATCAAAAATCCATTGATGTAGTCAGTGATAGTTTCATTTACCAAATTTATTTGTATTTCCAAAAGAATAGGTTAAAATAATGTATTTTCACTTTTGTGCCACTGTGTGCCAAAATCCAAAGAACAACTTAAAGAAAGAATTATTTATGAGCACTCATAATGTGGAGGGTTCCAGAGGGCGTCAGTGTGTCCCGCTGCTCTTCTCTTTCTGACCATTTCATTCTACCCTGAACCCCAGCCCATGGACTACTGCTCCCTCATCCAGTATGGGCTACTGCTCCCTCATCCAGTATGGACTACTGCTCCCTCATCCAGTATGGGCTACTGCTCCCTCATCCAGTATGGGCTACTGCTCCCACATCCAGTATGGGCTACTGCTCCCTCATCCAGTATGGACTACTGCTCCCTCATCCAGTATGGGCTACTGCTCCCTCATCCAGTATGGACTACTGCTCCCTCATCCAGTATGGGCTACTGCTCCCTCATCCAGTATGGGCTACTGCTCCCTCATCCAGTATGGGCTACTGCTCCCTCATCCAGTATGGGCTACTGCTCCCTCATCCAGTATGGGCTACTGCTCCCTCATCCAGTATGGGCTACTGCTCCCACATCCAGTATGGGCTACTGCTCCCTCATCCAGTATGGACTACTACTCCCTCATCCAGTATGGGCTACTGCTCCCTCATCCAGTATGGGCTACTGCTCCCTCATCCAGTATGGACTACTGCTCCCTCATCCAGTATGGGCTACTGCTCCCACATCCAGTATGGGCTACTGCTCCCACATCCAGTATGGGCTACTGCTCCCACATCCAGTATGGGCTACTGCTCCCTCATCCAGTATGGGCTACTGCTCCCTCATCCAGTATGGGCTACTGCTCCCTCATCCAGTATGGGCTACTGCTCCCTCATCCAGTATGGGCTACTGCTCCCTCATCCAGTATGGGCTACTGCTCCCTCATCCAGTATGGGTTCTCTCCTCCCATAATCTTCTCTGAAAATGGACACACACACACACACCTAGATGAATCTAAATCCAGACAATGAAGATTAGCCATCACAAATAATAATGAGGATTTGCAGTCATTTTCAATAAAGGCTATTGAGACCCACTTAATAAAATGGAATATGAGAAATTCAAAATAATATGTAGCAGACAAATTATACTAACTGTGAAGAATATGATGCTATTGCAGATAATCAACAAATTTGGGTTGAGTCTCTGTTAAACAATGATATGAGATGTTTCATTTAAATTATGTCTAAGAGGAAACAATCTCCTCAGGATTATAATATATTCCTGGATAATAAATCTTGAAATAATGCTCACAGCCAGAATGTTTGTATAACAGAGTACTGAGTTAACTAAGGGACACAAGTCTTCAGAAAAGGAGAGTTTCTTTTATTGTCATTTTTCAGACCACTTGTGTTAGTTACAAACTGTAAAGCCATCCTTACTGCATAATAAAAACTGCATCACACATAAATATGGCAACAGCACATGTGTTAGCTTTCCTGTGGTCCGACTTGATCAGTTCTAGGAAAAGCATGTCCTAGAGACTGCCTTTTTAAATTATCATTTCTGAAAAGAGGATGGAAAGACTCTAAGCTGAGGCTAAAACCCAGCATTTTACTTCGAGGGGAAAGAAGAGAATGTGTTCCAGGGCACTAACTCTTTTGGACTGAGACCACCTTACAAGTCCTGATGCTCATTTTCAAAGGCTAATTTCTTAGATCCTTGGATAATCGACAAATTGCCTGCCTCAATGACAAATGAGTCTAACCGCTAAGTTCTTCATCTCAGAGTTTTAAGCAGTTCAAACAATGTTCCCATATTGAAGCCTTTGAAAGAGCAGGAAAGAAGTGATGTCTGTGTGCCTATGCACGTTAGCTCAAATCCATCCTAGGGAACCCACATGTGAGAATGAGGTCACCAATGAGTGGAGAATCTGTTCTTTCCACCATCCCCATTCCTTTTACATGAAGTTGCTGTGTGGTATCCACCAGAGAAGACTGCTCAAACATGAGTTTAAGCCAATAGAAAGTCTTTACCAGCCAGCTGGTGACTACACTGAGTGTTTAGGATCCCAGGGTAGCCCCAGGCCTTTCTCGGGGTATTTTTAAGCACAGAAACCATGTTCTGGGTTGACAAACCTCAAGGCAAGAACAGTTAGCCGGAAGAGGAACTACAGACACCAAAGAGCAAGGTTAGTACATTTAGAGACTTTCCCAGAACTGTGGACTTTGATGGATTACATCTTTGTTTTCTTTCTTTTTTTTTTTTTTTTTTTTTGGCTGATGAGGCTGTCTACATGCTGAGTTTTATGGCCTGAATGGCACTTCCATCACGGGGTCAATTGTATCTAAGGTCTGAGGGCCTGTTACCAAGTTAGCTTGGTGGTATAGAAACAGAAACCTACACCATTCTGGCATTGACCCCCAACTCTTAGAGTCTGAGTTGGTACCCACCTTGTTTTGGCTGCTCTTGGTCAGGCTTGCTACTTCGGAATAATCCATTCCATCTCCATATTTTTCTCTATCCTGCTCAGTTTCTTTCATTGAAAATGAAGAAGAAAGGGCTGGGGATTTAGCTCAGTGGTAGAGTGCTTGCCTAGCAAGCACAAGGCCCCAGGTTCGATCCTCAGCTACACACACACACACACACACACACACACACACACACACAAAGAAAGAAAGAAAAGAAAATGAAGAAGAGATCTTGCCTCTCTGTGTCTGCTTCTCCTCTTGTGTTCATATATAAAGAGTTTCCCCTGTGACTCACACCAAGCAGCAATATAACTCTCCCAACCACCTTGCATGCCACCTTATAGGTACTGGCATTTACAGGCAGATTCTCACGTGGTGGCATATATGTGAAACCTTTTCTTCTCTTAAGAATTCAACAGAAATCCAACCCATTACCATATGATGCTGAGTGCTCAGAAAATGTGGCCCAAAAATGACTGGAAGACTTCTTATTCTTGTGCATGTTAGGATATTGACTCAGAATGTACATGTTACTCAAGAGCCTTGCCTAAAAATGCTTAAGTATTCCTGGTTTTGCCCTTTTGATGGGTGAAACTGTATTTGTTTTGGTGAGCTATTCCTGAGCATGGGCTCTGCTTTGGAGTGTGGTTGATAACCACTGATGTGTGATCATTTCATTGAAGAAAACTAACAACCTCTCCTAGCAGGCATCAATTTCAAATAGTTTCTTGGCTGCTGGTGGAACTTTGTGACTACTTCCTTTCTCTGTGCTGGGGTTTTTGTCTGGCTTGAGCTTATGTAAAAATTGTGCATGCTGTCACATTCTAAGTGAGCTCATATGTGCATCATTCTCATTGTGTCTGGAAAATGCTGTCTCCTTGGAGTCTTCTACTACCTCTGGCTCTTATAATCTTTTTGACTCCTCTTGCATGTAGGTCCCTGAGCCTTGACAGAGAGTGTGTATGTGTGTGTGTGTGTGTGTGTTTATCAGTGTGTTGTTGTTGTTTTGTTATGGTTTGGAGTTTTCGCCATTTTTTTATTATTTTGTTGGGTTGTTTTGTTTTGTTTCTGAAGAGAGAAAAAGACACAAAAAGAGAGAACACATGGCATTGAGTGGATAGGGAGATGGAGAGACTCTGGGAAGACTTGGGGAAGGAATATGATAAAAAATATTATAAGAACATTTTTAAAATAAAATTTAAATGTAAAGAGAAAAAAGAAAGAAAGGATGACTACAAAAAAAAAAACAGATGAAAAATTCTGTCTGATACTCATTAGATTAGAAAGCAAATACTACTTAAAACTTTTGATAATTATTATTAAAGAAATAAGTGAATTTTTCTGTGACCAGAATTAAAACTTTTTAAGTTGTTGTGAAATCTTTTTTTTTTTTTTTAGTGGCAATGGAATTTATCTTAGGAAGGATGATGAAGATAACTCTTCTCATTTATGATGTTCTGAACTCTGGCTGAAGGTGATGAGCTCTGGCTGCTCTCACAAAGGACTTGGGTTCAGTTTCTGGCAGTCACATGGCCCCTCACAACTTTTTGCCACCCAGTTCCAGGGTATCAGATGCCCTCTTCTGGCCTCCATGAATACTACACACACATGGTGTATATACATACATGCAGACAAACATTCATACCCATTAAATAAAAAATTCTTTGCTGTGGATATCGCTCTGTGTAAATAAAGTTCTGATTGGCCAGTGGCCAGGCAGGAAGTATAGGCAGGACAAGAGAGAAGAGAATTCTGGGAGGTGGAAGGCTGGGTAGAGAAAGACACCGCCAGCCGCTACCGTGGCAAGATGTAAGGTACTGGTAAGCCATGAGCCATGTGGCAAAGTATAGATAAATAGAAATGGGTTAACTTAAGATGGAAGAAGTAGTTAACAAGAAGCCTGCCATGGCCATACAGTTTGTAAACAATGTAAGTTTCTGTATGTTTACTTGGTTGTGTCTGAGCGTCTATGGGCCTGGCAGGTGAAAGAGATTTGTCCTGACTGTGGGCCAGGCAGGAGAACTCGAACTACAATTCTTTTTAAAATAAACAATTGTTTCTGAACTCTTTAACATCCCAAGAAAAGGTGTTTACTATCTTACCTGAAATCACTTGCTGAGTCAACTGGGCCTCGAAAGCAGTTAACAGCTTCTGACAACATAGTAACAAAACCAAATAATGATGATGATTAAGCTTCTATCATTAAAAATTTTCATTTTTAAACAAATTCAATTTTAATTCTTAGAGCATTTCAATTGTATCACACACCAGAGAGTTCATAATCTGAACATACCTCAGTTATATATCAAAAACTTAAATCACTGAATGAATGCAGAGTTAAAGAAGGATCAACAGTAAACAAATGAGACGATGTAATAAAGAAGAAAACATAATTCTTAATATTATATATGTAATTATTATAAGAGATTTATTTATTCACTCACAGTTTTTTTGGACAGGGTGTCACTATATAGTCCAGGTAACCTAGAATTCTCAGTCCTCCTGACACACCCTCTTCAGCGGTAGGATTACAGGCACACACCACCATGCCCAGCTGTCATAAAGATATTTTTCAGTTCAAGATAAAAACTACTCATTTTCTGAAGTAATTAGACCAGCCCCCTACTTTAAACAACTAAAACTGTATGAATCAGACTGTTTTAGATTGCTTTCTATTGCTGTGATTAAACACTGACCAAAACCAACTTGTAGAAGAAAGGGTTTATTTCAGATTACAGGTTACAGGACACCATCAACAGAAGCCAGAACAGGAGCTCAAGGAAGGAAACTGGTTGCAGGAACTGAAGCAGAGACCTGTAGATGTATCCGGCTTGTTAAATATGAAACACAGAACCGATTGCAGAGTTAAAAACCAAGAGGTCAGAGCAAAAGCGGAAAACCTTACCCTTCACTGCTTCTGCCGTTCTTCCTCTCCGCAAGAGACCTACTTCTGTGTGTCCTGTCTATTTAAAGACTTTCTGTTCTCCTCCCTCATTGGTTGTAAACCCAGCCACATGACCTCCTTGTCACTGCCTGTTTGTACAGACCTCCAGGTCTTCTATGGTTGGTATTGAGATTAAAGGTGTGTCAGCCATGCTGGCTGTGTCCTTGAACACACAGAGATCTGCCTAGCTCTGCCTCCCAAGTTCTGGGATTAAAGGCGGCCCCACTACTGCTCAGCTTCTGCTCTGGCTTGCTCTGACCTCAAGGCAACTTTATTGACATACAAATAAAATCACATTTCAATACAAATAAAATATCACTATAGAGACCAGAGAGAAATACCACTTTATAGCATTCTCAGCATTCAGCCCAGATCTACCAGCCCAGAGGTGCATCACCTACAGTGGGCTGGCTCCCCTGCACCATATCAACCATTAATCAAAGAAATGCCTCACAGATATGCCTTTGAGCTAAGGTGATGGGCACAATTCCCTTTCCCAGATGAGTCTACTTTGTGTCAGATTGACAAAACTAACCAGTACAATTGACCCAACATCAGCTTGATAGACAAACACATCACTATTAAAAACTTGCCTTTCTTGTTTATCCCCAAGGTATATGTTAATATCACAATATAAAATACAGTATAACATTAAAAGTCCCAGGGTCTTTTAATAAAAACCTAAATACTTTTTACTTTTCAGTGTCTCTTTAAAATATCTAGAGTCTCTTAACTGTGGGTTCCTGTTAAATCCAAAATGAATTATATCCTTTTTATTCTAAAAGTGAAAAACCAGGCCATAGCTACAAATCAGATTAAGCAAAAACAAAATCCAGCAGTGTAAATATCTCATTTTCTCGTGTCTGGTAGTCACTCGTGATGTTCTGAGATCCAAAGGGATCTCTTACCTGGCCCTGCCATCAACAACATGCATAACCTGCCTCATAAGCTCAGGCAGCTCCACTTCACAACTGCTGCTGTCCTTGGCAGTCATCCTACTTCCTTGGAACCTCCAACACCCTGGAGTCTCCACTGCAACCGAGGCTGCACCGGCACCAATGGCCTCTCTTCAGGCAAGCTTTAATCCTGCCACCTAGTGCCATGCCTTAGTTGTTCTCCATGACCCTTTCATCTGGGAGACTCTCACACATTATGTGCCAAGTTCTTCAGTCAGCATGGTATGCAGCCTTAACCTCACACTGGAAGATAGCCTGCGCTAACCCTGGGAAATTGTTCTCCAGTATATTTCATTTCACTCATGCTGTTATCATATTAATCATAGCTGATTTTTCAGCCTCAACTAGCCAGTCTGATGGAAGTAATCCCTTGAATTGAGCTTTCCTCTTCCCAGATGACACTATTCTATGACAAGGTGACAAAAACTAACCAATGCCTTTTTCCTCCACAGACTGCCACACAGCAGCACTGCCCAAGGGCTTACTGAATACCCTGCTTATAGTTCTGGAATCCTGCTTGGTACTCCTCCACTTTACAGAAAGAATGCATGGCATGAATATACAGAATACACACACCATTCTACAATTTTCTACACTACTATGAAGTTACTGGTCAAACAGAGTAGATAGTCTCTTAACATACAGTTGAGATATTAGTACTAATATAGGGTCTCATGAGGGTGAGCTTGTCCTTCAGGACTCATAAGTCACTCCACAAAGGTCTATCTATCATTTGGTGTTGTCCCCAACAGACAGAGTGTCTTCAAGTAGGAACCACGTAGTAGAGAAGTAGGAAAATCCCCACTCAACACCACTTTCAGTAACTCACTCAAATATGTCCTTCCCTTCCTGATATATTTAAGGTTCTGATTATAAGGAAAATTCCCACACAAAGGACACAAGAAAACTGAAAGTAATGAATGCTCCATAGTCACACTGGGCTCCTTATGTGAGCCCACAACAAAGATGACCAGAAAGATAAACTGAGCATCACAAGTACAACAAGGAACTACGATTTAAGAATTTATAAAGCATAAATGTATATGTCTGGAACATTTGCTAATAAACCTCTTGGGGTCTTTATGCTATTCATGACTATAAGTACGCAAATATAATGACTCATTTTTAAAAGGCATGGAAACCAAGAGTTCATGAGCTTAGAGGATGAAAGTTGCATCAACTCAAAGGATGAGTCATTGGCACAAGCAGGAATGTCCACATAGTAAGAAGCAAGCAAAAAGTGGGGGACGTAAAAAGACTTGGCATGCCAAGCAGTGGTGGCACATGCCTGTAATCCCAGCACTCAGGAGGCAGAGGCAGGTAGATTTCTGTGAGTTTCAGGCCAGCCTGATCTAATCTACAGAGCTAGTCCAGGACAGGCTCCAAAGCTACAAAGAAACCCTGTCTCGAAAAACCAAAAAAAAAAAAAGACTTGGCAAGTAGCAGGTAGGACATTTATCAGAAACCCACCTAGTAAGTAGCTCCTTTTCCTCAGGTATTCTGATCTCAGGGTCCTTACGGCTCTAGTGAACATAACGTATGAGGCAAACTGACCTCAGTAACCACAAGGGCTGGACAGATGCTGCTTTCATGTCCCACGTAGATCCTCTTAACCAGTCTGCTGTCTCTAGCCACTGTGAAAATTATGCTCTGCTGACAAGAATGAACTCATCAGAGAAGCATTATAGCACTGTTGACCCATCCTCACCTCCACACATCCCTTAGCAGAGGACTGGCTAAGAGCAAGGTGCTAAATATGGCTAGCATTGTATGAGACTAGGATAACTCCACAGCCTGTTTCCATAGACAACAGCAAGGCAAGGTTTTCACTTTAGACAACACCAAAGATCTGCTCTTTCCTCTTCCTTATCTCATTTCACCCCCAATGCCCTATGTTTTTTCTGAGAACATCTTCAATAAATCACATGATATGATGACAACTACCCTACCAAAGGCTCTTCTGTGGAACTGCAGCTAAGCTGCAACCAACTTTATTGGAAACAATAGAAGGGGTTAATTTCAGGCAGGTGCAGTGGCATTGAGAGGCTCGGGTAGGACTGTCACCATGTGTTTGATGCCTCCCTGTGATACATATTGAGCTCCGGGCCAGGCTGGGCTACAGAATGATACCTTGTCTCCAAAAGAGTCAAAAATAAGGGGAAGAGTATTACTGCTGGTTTAAAGTGTGGATTATTTTGCCCTACCTCCAGAGAAGTACCTTTTACAAATATGTCATAAAGCTCAGAATTATGCATTTCAAATCAGAACCAAATATGGATTCAACAGAGTAGCCCATTGACCACTGTTTACGGTTCCCTGGATGAAGCCATCAACACATGTTGTCAACAATGGGAATCTGGAGACTGGGCTGACATAGCAATGTTCTCAGTCAGTGCATCTGAGAACAAGTGGCTCTCTGGTTACTGCCAGGACTTCCCAGTTCCCCCCAGATTCAACTGTATGATATGACTTCCACTCCACTCATGTTTACAACTTCAAAATGTTAATAAAACTTGATAGGTGTAAATGTCAAAACACAGTAGAAGAGGTGACTTGTAAGTAATGGGCTGCACAGTCTTAATTTAAATCATATATATTTATTCCCTCACTCAGTAACTGAGTCCTAACCAAATGAATTTGTAATATAGTCCAGTCTAGTTTTATTAGGATTTGTGCTGTATGGGTAAATGTGAAAACAAAGGAAATATATTGCTACATCAACTTATATTATTCATGCATATAAAGTTCTGTGTATCTGCCTACACAATTGAGAAGATGCATTAGGAAGTCGATTATAATAACAAGAAAAGGTTATTTGAGTCAAATCAAAACAATAAATGGGCTAGAGAAAAATTGTGAAATATTTGTTTTACATTTTCCTCCAGTGGCACATAAAACATTATCTTCTTCTCTAGGAGATTATGAACATTTCTACTGTCATGTGGCATAAAGTAGTGATTTGTTTAGAATCATTTCTGTCTCTAAAGTTACACAAACCTCCTTGAACTTCAGAAAAAACTATATTATCCTGATTGCTGAATATTAAAGTTATATTCTTTATTAAATAATTATTCTCAGATATAACTATAAAAGATACTTTAACAAAACTCTAATTTATTAACTTATTACATTCACCACTCTTGGCATTCCCTCTTAAAATGCACCCATGTTTGTTTATTGAAAAGGTACAGAGCACTTGTACATATTTGGCTATCTCTTATGGCCATCCACCTTCTCCTCCTGGGTGGTGGCTCATCCCTTCAAGAGTTAGCTGTTTCCATTCACAACTGTGCCTCTGACCCATCTTTTTTTACAGTATTTGATTCTGTTAAATGCTAAAGAATCACATGAAAGGTGGTTCTAAAATAAATGTTTCTTTGAAAACTAAGATGGGTGTTTTAAAGAAACTTGTTAATTTAAAGTATCTATTAAAAACTCCAAGAAAGGAATCAAGAAAAATCCTAGTCAAATAGCATTTAAAAACAAAAAACTCTAGAAATAAACCTAGCCAAGAAGGAAAAAGACATTTACAGGGAAAATTTTAAGAGACTGAAGACAGAAATTGAAAAAGACAACAAGAAATGGAACAGATTTCCATGTTTATGGATTTGCAGCATTAATACTGTAAAAACAATGCCTATATTGCTAAAAGCAACCTACAGGCTCATGATTACAATCATATTCTTCTTGGAGCTAGAAAAAAAAATCCTAAGATTCATATGGAAACACAAAAGACGCCAAACAGTCAAAGCACGCAAGTAGAACAAGCAGTGCCACAGGCATCCTAATACCCAATCTCAAACTATATCACAGAGCCATGGCAACAAAACAGCATGGCAGTGACAAAACAGATGTGTAGAACAGCTGAACAGAATAAAGGAACCAGAAATAAACTCACACAACTATACCCATTTAATTTCTGACAAGTGTGAAAAATGTACATTAAAAATGGCTCGGGTTGGGGATTTAGCTCAGTGGTAGAGCGCTTGCCTAGCAAGTGCAAGGCCCTGGGTTTGGTCCTTAGCTCTGAAAAAAAAAAGTGGCTGCCTCTTCAACAAAACAGAAAACTGAATATCCACAGATAGAAAAAAAAATGAAACTAGATCTCCATCTCAAACTCTGCACAAAAGTTATTTCTAAATAGATCAAAGACCTTACTGTAAGAGTTGACACTCTGAAATTTCTAGAGGAAACCTCTTCAAGACTCAAGGACTTTCTCAAAAGAACTCCAGTAACATGGGAAATGATTCCAATAATCAACAAATGGGATAAAATAAAATCATGAAGTTTCTGCATAGGGATGAAAATAATCACCATGGTAAAGAGACCATGATTAGAATGTGGAAATCTCTCTGCCAGCTATACTTCAGGTAGGTAATTAATGTCTAGAGTACATAAAAACTATATTGAGCTAAGATTATAGTGGTAGAGTGCTTTTCTACCATAAATAAGATCAATCATCAGCAATATCAGGAAATCACTAGAGATATGGTTCAATTGGAATATCATCCTGGTATTCATGAAGACCTAGATTAGACCCCCAGAACCACATAAAACTAGGTATGGAGACACACCGCTATACTTTCAATGCCTGAGATAAAAGCAGGAAGGTTGGGAATTGAAGGTCATCCTTAGCTAGCTAACCAATTGGAGACTAGCCTAGGCTATTTATGAAAATCAAAAGAAAACTCCAGGGAGGCTACCTAGAAAACAGGGCCCTAGGAAAGACACAGGAATTGCCCAGTGACAGAGAAATGGATGAGATCTACATGAACAACCTGGACGACAAATCTTGAAGGGCAAGATTTGAGGGAAAGAAAGCTTAGGGGAGCAGGAGATCCCAGCTGGATCAAGAACAGAAAGGGAGAACAAGGAATAACAGACCATGATAAATGAAAACCACATGAGAACAGGAAGAAGCAAAATGCTAGAGAGGTCCCCAGAAACCCACAAAGATGCCTCCACTGTAGACTACTGGCAATGGTCGAGAGAAAGCCTGATCTGACCTAGTTTGGTGATCAGATGGCCAAACACCCTAACTGTCATGCTGGAACTCTCATCCAATAACTGATGGAAGTGGATGCAGAGATCCTCTGCCAGGCCCCAGGTGGAGCTCCAGGTGTCCAATTGTCGAGAAAGATGAGGGACTGTAAGAGTGTGAATTGTTGAGACCAAGATTGGAAAATCACAGGGACAAATAGCCAAACTAATGGAAACATATGAATTATGATCCAAAAGCTGTGGAGCCCCCAGCTGGATCAGGCCCTCTGGATAAGTGAGATAATTGAATAGCTTGAACTGTTTGGGAGGCATCCAGTCTGTGGGACCGGGACCTGTCCTTAGTGCATGAGCTGGCTGTTTGGAACCTTGGGCTTACACAGGGACACTTTTCTCAGCCTGGAAGGAGGGGACTGGACCTGCCTATACTGAATCCACCAGGTTGAATTGAATCCCCAGGGGAGTCTTGGCCCTGGAGGAGATGGGAATGGAGGGGAGGGTATGGGGGGAAGATGAGAGTTGGCGCGGGAGGGGAAAGGACAGGGGAACCCATGGCTGATGTGTAAAATTAAAACACAAATATAATAAATAAAAAAGAAAAAAAGTAAAAGAAAGAAAGAAAATGACAAAATTAAACATCAAAGAAAACAAATCATCTAATCAGTACCTGGAGTAATGAACTCTAGAGACAGCTTTCAAGGGAGAAAGACAAATGGGGAATGAGTCCTGGAAAAGTGTTCAGCAAGCTTAGCCTGGAGAGGGATGCAAATTTAAACCTCTATGAAATTCTACTTCATCCCAATTAGAGCAGCTTTCACCAAAAAGTAAATGCCATGCCCATGGCAGGGTGTGGGGAAAAGGGAATCCTTATTCACCTTTGGTGATATATAAACTGAAAACTCCCACTGTGGAAATAAGTTTAGGGGCTCCTCACAAACCACCATATGATCCAGTTGTTCCATTCTGGAGTATAACAAATTCTAAGCCAATACGCCACAGAGATTCTTGCACATCCCAGTCTATTCCTGCATCAGTCACAATAGTTAAGCAATGGAACCAGCCTAGACATGCATCAGCATATCTAGAGATGAATAAAATGTGGCTAATATACAAAATGGAACTTCACCAGCTTTAAATAAAAGTGAAATCATGATATCTTCAGGAAAACGGGTGGAAATGGAGATCATCATGTTAAGTGAAATACAGCTGACTCAGAAAGACAAATGCTGGACTGCCCCCACCTTTAAATGTGTGAGAGAAAAAGAGCTGAAAGGAAAGAGGAGGCCATGAACAGGAGGAAAAGATCTGCACGAACAGAGAAGATGGGACGCATGTGACATGAAGGCAGAAGAGAAGATCATTTGGGAGCAGAAAAGGAACCAGCAAAAGTGAGTTAGGACCATGGAGAGAGCACGGGAGGAGGATGAATAGGAACGAAGTGCAATGACAGAAATCCATTACAGTATTACAGTGAAAACCATTTCTTGTATACTAACAAAAAATGTATTCAAAAGAATTGTCCCAATGGACACACCTACAAAACACTCCCACACCCGAGACTCAGAGAGCGCTGCAGGAGAGAGACTGTAAGAGCCAGAGGAGCAGGGAGTTTGCTGTGAGATGTTTTTTCTCCTAGTAACATCAGAAACTACACCCATAAAGTCCCACCAGCATGATGACCTACACAGGAGCTAAACTCGGACATGACAGGGTGGACGGGGAGCAGCCTAGGAGGTTGTATAACCCTATATAAAAACAATGGAAACTAAAGAATTCTGAGAGTGTTATCAACAGTCTTCCCCCAGTGGAGAACACACCAGTTGGTTATCCAGCATCAAATGGTCAGCCCTGAAAACATGCATATAAATAATAATATATGCATGTGCACATATGCATGTAACTATTTAAGAAATAGAACATGCATTTGAAGAAAGCAAGGAGAGATACATGAGAGAGTTTTTAGGGAGGGGAGGGAAGGGAGAAATAGTGTAATTATATTATAATCTCAAAAATAAAAATTGCTCTCAAATCTCATATACATATATATGCATATGTGTGTGAATATATATATATAATACAAAGAAAGAAACAATAATTCTGTACCCTCTCAAATTGCATCCCAGGGTTCTAATTCTTTGCTCTTTTTTAAAAACCTCAAATTGAAAATCATCAAGGATCCAATATTGGTGTAATGTGTAATGTACACAATAAATACACACCACACAAGCCTCTCCAGTGAGACCCATGGATGGTGCCATCATACTTACTAATTAATCTATATGTTTGTATATTTACATAGTTTTAGTATAACCTTAAAATTTTTAATAATTTTCAAGTTGCACTTTTTAAAAGCAATACATACAAATAGCTTTATCATATATGCAAACATTCCTTTAATACTTCAGAATATCATTCTTATTCTTCCTCAGCTATAGTCTTCAAGGCAAAGACTGAGACAACATATGTCTTTTAAGTGTCCCACCCATCCATCCATTCTAAGTGTTAGCCTCTGAGAAGTTACGGGGAAACTACCCCAGATTGACAGGATGTACCAGATGAGAAAATTCTGAGTCATAGTACATAGTCATCTTTCATTTTAAAACATACTGCCCAATTGTTCACCAAAGTAGAAGTTGGAAATAGAATGCTCATGACCAAGCTATGATCCCACTTCCCTTAAATCCTTGTCAACATTTATCATTGTCAAAGCTAATCCTTTGCCACACTATTGGATATAAAACTTTATTGTTTCAATTTGCAACTTGCTTAGTGGATTAGCCTTTTAGTCATAAAACATCAGCTATTTGAATATGTTGCTCCATCACTTGCTTTTCTCCTTCCTCAAGTGAGCTTCCCTCCTACTGACTTGTAGATATGTGTTAGGTATACCAAAAACATTGGAAATTACAAAGCTTACTGAAATGAAAGTAGAAATCCTTTGTATGTCATCCACTCCTGAATTTTTCTCCAGAGATTCAATCACCTTATGTACTTTCTGCTGTTTTTCATAAAATTTATCTCCCCTATTTTGAAATAATATGATTATATGTTGTTATTATCATTGATTTCCTATATAGAGGGTGAGGGTTTAGCATTCTTACACCATTATCTCACCCTCCCAATAAAATTATAACTCATTTTCTTCTTAAAATATTATAATTTAGGATGTTAGATTATATAAAAATCGACCAATGCTTAGATCATTACTACTCTTATTGCCTTTCCTTTTTTAACATTAGTTTTTCCTAAAATAAATAATTACCTCATTTCCTCCTACGGTTTCCTTCACTGATTCTTCCTATGCTCTCAGGTCAATTTCCGCATAACAGTATCTAAATTATTCTCCTTCTCTTTGTGAGAAACCCTCTGTCCTTCTGTTCTAAGCTGATTGTTCATCCCCCCTGATGGAGCACACAGTTTTCTCCCTAGGATTCTGAGATGTGCTTTACCCTGGGAATTTGTTTGTACTCCCCATGTAAAGAGGTCTCTGTCTCCTGAATATCCTCCTCCTGTGCTGCAGAAGGCACCCTCTGCCACCATGAATAGTTGTTAATCAAATTAGAACATACTCCATACACCACCCTGTGGCTTGATAGGCAATTCCCTTTTCTCTGTTTTGAGTTTTCCTTCTTTTTGTCTGTTTTCCAGTGTTGTGGAAGAGTTTGATGTATAATTCTGACTCAGGTTCTCCACACTTAGGCCGTTGTCTTCCTCCTCTCTAGAAGCTTTTAAGTCTTCTGTTTATTCTGGGATTTCATAATGTTGGGGGGAGTTGTTGTTTGGGGGATTGATTTTGGTTTTGGTTTTGGTTTTGGCTTTGGTTTTGGTTTTGGTTTTGGTTTTGGTTTTGGCTTTGGCTTTGGTTTTGGTTTTTGGTGGAGTTTCACTATGTATCCTACACAAAACAGAAATATCCCAAAATAAAACAGAAACTTGTTTTTCATAATTTGGGGCAGGGAAGACTCAAGATTAAAGTGATACTAGATATAGGGTGTGGCAAGGACCCATTTACTCGTCTGTCAGTGACTATGTTCTGAGTTTTCATAAGCATGAGGGGCAGAAAGATAACAAAGCAAATATTAGAGTGAGGAGCGGAAGAGAGATATCAGTCAATAAAGCATTGTTACACAAGCCCGAATACCTGAATTCAGTCTCTAGTACCCACGCAAAAAGGTCAGTGTAGTAGCTTGTGTTTGTAATCTAAGACTGGGGAAGATGAGACAGGCAGATTCCTGGGGCTTACTGGTAAGCCACACTAGACTAACCTGTGAGCCCTAGGTCCTAATGAAGGATCCTGACTAAAAAAAAAAAAAAAAAAAAAAAAAAAAAAGGTAGACAGTTTCTGAGTAATGCCCAAAGTTTAACTCTAGCCTCCACATACATAAATGCATGCACACATATACATGAATGTACCCCTACATATTGCATATCTACACATATACATGAATGCACCCCTACATATTGCATACCTACATACATTCACATGAGCACATACCTACATGCATATACAGACAAACAACATACAAAGAGCAAGAGTGAGAAGAGACAGAGATAATATGTCATCTGGAAACAAAGGATCCCATATATCTTTGATAAAGGGCATTAATTCTACTCATGAAGGCTCCATCTTCATGACCTAGTTACCACTCAATTCCTAATGCTGGATATACACAAACATTCAGCCCATGGTGTATGTGGGTGTGGTCTTGTCCACAGAATCCTAGTTTTGTTCAATAGAATTCATCTTCTTACCTGATGTTTTCTTACACAGACCATGTGACACCTGCCCCTCTGAGCTGTGCCATTCTCTTTTTTCCCTCTTTCTTCTATGGGAGTGGCTTCTCTTGAACATATGATGAGCCTTGATTATGAATTACAATTAATAGTAGATTATTAGCCAGATGTTTGGAAGCTTTGTGATGAAGAACAAGACTTATTGACTATAAGGTGAGATTGCAGAGTTGTTTTATTCAGAACCACAAACACCAATGTCTCTATTTTCTTTTTTATTCTTATGTTCAGATGGGGGTTGTTCCAGAGACAGGAAAGACCATTGTGATGGTTACCATTGACTTTTAACTTCACAGGATCTAGAATCACTGAAGAGACAAGCTTCTGGCCATGCCTGTGAGAGGTTACTTAAGATTACGTTAATTAAGATAGGCTTAACTGAAGACACACCCTAAATGATTGTGGTGGTTTGAATATGGTCCCCATAGGTTCATATATTTGAAAGCTTAGTCATCCAGGAGTGATACTGCTTGAGAAGAATTTGAGGCATGGCTTTCTTGGAGTAAGTGCGGCTTTGTTGGAGTAAGTGTGTCACTGGGGGTGGGCTTTGAGGTTTCAAAAGCCCAAGCCAGGCTCAGAGTCTCTCTTCCTGCTGCTTGTGGATCCAGATGTAGAACTCTCAGTTCCATCTTCAGCATCATGTCTGTCTGCATTCTTCCATGCTCCACACCATGACGACAATGGACTAAATAAATGTCAAAAACTGTAAACAAGCCCCAATTAAAGACTTTCTTTTATAAGAGTTGCTGTGGTCATACTAACTTTTCACAGCATTAGAACACTGATGGAGACAATGTGGAAGGTTGGGATACTTGAATAGGTAGAAAGGAGAAAGCTGGCTTAGAGCCAGCATTCTTTATTCGACTTCTGACTGTGAATACATTGTGATACCAGCTGCCTCACACAACTGCCACCACGCCTTCCTCATCATGATGGACTGTACCTCCAACTATAAACCAAAAGAAACTTCCTTTGCTTCCTTCTCAGTGGGTATTTGATCCCAGCGATAAGAAAAGTAACTAATATGTGCACATTACAAAGGTTTTGGACATCAACCATGAGGACTGTGCTCTACCCCTTAAAATTGCTGGTAGGATTTAATTTAGCACTCCTGTTTCCAACAGGGGGCTTATGTCCACTCTGAACAACTCCTCTAGAGAAGAAACCTCGTATCACCTGCCAGGGTTGAAGAATGAGTGTGTGGGCTAAAACTGGGAGTGAGGAGCACACGTTCTTCATGCAGACTTTGAACTGTCTCCTTTTCTCAGCTCTCTTCCTTCTGCCTTCTGAGTCTCAGATGCCATTCCTCTTGAGCTCACCAGGGTCTTTGAGAAAAATCAGCTCCTCTTACTGGGAAGCCTCTCTTTAGTTTCTTATTTTCTCTTTTCTCCTATATCATCCATCCGTCAGTCACTGGATTTCTATCTTCCATATGTATTAAGTTATCTCTTGCCTGTGGCCATTTCCTCACATTATCCTTGTTGCTAGAGGAGGCATAATGGTAAATACTGGGATCTATGTATCACGTTTAAGTCAAATTCCATTGCAAATATCTTCTCCTAGTGTAAAATCTTATCTTTAGATTTGATCTTCTTCTCCTAAAACATTATCTTCATCATAATATCCATCTTTAAAACATACTTGTGAGGCTCCAAGAAAGGATGACCCATGCAATAGAACTTTCTAAACTATCATTAATTTGAATTGCAAACATAGACATTAACCTAGGGAGGTAGGGGAAACCTACACAAGGTTTATGCTCTTGTATTACTGTTACATTGGTATGCTATGATGTGCTATATAAGAACGGTGATGGAGTTATATGACAGAAGTATGAGGAGTATTCTCTATGAATCCAAGTAATGGATTCTTGAAGCTCAACCAATCTTTGTGAAGAGCTCCTTGGAAGAATCAATGCTGACTGAATATTTAAATACCTCAGAGGGTGTTGCTTACCTTGTTCTTTCTGAAAGGACTGAAAAAAATTCTAGTTAATTTTAAGTAAAGAGTGTCAGATCACTAAGCTATTCCTTTCATTCAATAAAATGATCTGTCTACTTAGCCAGCTCACAAAGGTGTATTTGTCTCAAGGAGTTTAGGTTGGAGGATTTATTTTTATAGCACAAAGAAAGAAGTAAAGGCTGATTGTGCAGGTTAACATTAATTGGTGGTGTAGCATTCAATCTTCTCTAGCAGGTACAAAGGCAATCTTCTCTGCTTCAAAAGGGCTTCAACTACTTTCCCAGGCATTTTCATAAAGAGGATCCTACTTAATCCTCACCATAATCCTTTAAGGATTTAGACTCAATCCTATTTTTCTTGTGAGAAACCAAGAGGGGTCAAAAGGCAAGGCTATTTGTCAAGCTGAATGAGAATTTGAATCCAGTTCTCCAGATGCCAAGGAAAATATTTTATTGACCACACCAAAGATCAGCCACCAGCATCTCTTCCAACCATGTCACTGCAAATGCATACTGAGTCCAATGCCCAGGTGATGGGACAAAGTAGGGACACTCTCAGCCAAGGAGATTGTTGGCAGATGTCTGATAGCATATGCCAGCACATTCTGTCAGCCCTTAGGGCACCAGGGCATCAGGTGACCAAAAATACATGTTGTGAAAAGACCTACACTCATTACAAATGGCTCTTCTTCCCTTTTGTTCCATTCATTCTGAGCATCTGGTACCTTTCAGTGAGGTGTCAGAATTATACTTAAGACATAGTACATCATTAAAATAAAGCTCTGGGCTAATAATTATGTCTTGTTCAAGTGTTTTATGACTAAAGATTCTGACTTTCCCTCAAGGTTTCCAACTCACTCTTCAAAATTGCTTCTCTCAGGGCATTTGTTACATTGTGGATGTGTCCCCAACAATTAAATAGCAATTTAGTTCTCTATCTCTAGATATTTCTATTTCAAGCAGTATCCTGGAGCTCAAGCTACTTCTGCTTTTAAGATGGTATCTATGGAGTCCTCACTCAGCTTTAAATGTGACTGCACACGGAGGTTCATCAGAGTGGAAAGTCAGCTCCCAGCCTCCGTGCTGCTCACACTCCGCCAATGTATCTCTTTATGTGCAAGGAGGTTAATTCCTCCCCTGCTCTGCCTTCATCCCACCAAACAGATTCAATAGCTATTAAGACATGCTAAACCCTAAATTTCACCTCAGACAGGGAAAAGGACATGGGCCCTGGATTATACAAACATGAACTCTTACTCTAAGTATTCAAATTTATGTTAAATGCTCCCCAAAAAGATCTGTGTGTTAGGTATGGGCCAAGAGTGCTGCTTTGGGGAAGTAGGGCCTTATTGAGCTCTGGGAAGTGACTGAAATCATGCTACTAAGGGAGATTGGAGGGCCTTAGCCTCTTCTTTTTTTTTCCCTCTGCCCCTGAAATCATGAGGCAGATGTGCTCTGCTACACACTCTGACCATAATACACTGCCCGCACCAGAGGCTCAAAGTAACAGTGCCTTCTGTCTTGGCCTGGACCCTCCAGAATCATGAGTAAAATTAATCTTTTTGAGTGAGTTGCCTCCAGGAACTCATTATAATGATGGACAGCTTACATGCTTAGTTGTTTTAGGTTTTGCATTATTATTGTGAAAAAACCAAATAAGATTGTAAGATCAGGCATCTTTAATTATTTGGTAAGTTATAAAGAAGTAATACTTCAGGGCTGGTAATAGCATTTTCATACAGAAAGCCTCCCTGAATACTCTTTGGGAGCTGGTGACCCTGGTACTTGGTGTAATAAACCAGGATCATTACTTTGTGTAATGGAATAGAAGGATGTTCCTTGTTGTTTTTATATTTAAAGTGTAAAGCCTTTTTCAGCCATTTCCTTCCATGTTTTGATGTCTAACATGGCTCTGCCGTGTAGCAAAACATATAGCACATATTGGGGCAGCTTCTCTGGCACAGATAGCAAAACCAGTCAACATATGTTAAGAGATTTAGAAACAGAACAATGCCAAATCAGCCTTTCTCCACACATTTATGGAAAGCAGTCTGTGTAAATAGCATTTCACAAATTATTAATTTATGTGTTAAACTGCTTAGCTTTTCTACTGTATGGGAGAGTGAGAAAAGCATTTTAAATAAAACTTTCAATCACTCTCCATCATAGAAATTCTATTCTGTTCACTCTGGTTAGATATTGAGACACAAAGAGTGGACTGCTGTGACTGTATGGTTACAATAAAAATAAACATGCCTGGCTGTTGAGATCCAAACCTCAGAACCCAGTACACAACATTTTCTTTGTCATGTGGTTTGGACCCTTCATTAATACCATTAGCAAGAATTTTCCCCTTTTTTCCAGGCCAGGTGATTTTCTATGAGCTGAGGGCTCAGGTGAATAAAACTAAGTCCTGTACAGTCTTCACAGGGCTTGAAATTATTTAGTTTCTTCATAAGAAACTCCCCTCCCCATGAGAAGCACTCAGCCTTTGGTATACTAGCTGGTATTTATTAAACATTGACAATGTGACATGCTCTCTACATATGTTATTTTTTCTAATGTTCATAATAACATGACTAACATGATAGGAGATAAAAACATTATCTCAAATGTAGTGAGAGGCAAGCTCCCCACTGTGTGCAGTGACGGCACATTGATAACTTAGATCTCCATGCATCCTTATGCATTTGTTTTCGTTGCTGCTGGCTCAGTTTCTACTGCATGAAAACCACAATTCTGGCTTCTGCAAAAGGGAGTAAAAATGAAGAGGACATCACTTCTATCCTCAAAAACTTTTAAAATTTAAAAGAGCACACAGGATTAATAGAAAGCAGTGAGTGTGCAGACCAGTGATTGGGAGAGTCTGATACAGAACAGAAATGGTCAGGAGCAGCAAGGTCACTTGGTCCTACTGCTTTAAGCAATATGAACACATGGTGGAGAAGGTCTGCTCAGCTCAGGGTAACAGGATAACAAAAGAGTGAAACAGGAAAGAGCCAAGGTCCCAGCATCTCCTCCAAGGGCAGCTCCCTCCCTCAAGATGATCTCGGTTCTTCTCCCTAGGCTCCACCTCTTAAACTTTCCTACAGCTCCCGTTACTGCCATATGCTAGAGACCAAACTTTTATTTACCACATATTGCTCTCAGGGAACCTTCAATAACCAAACTCGAGCAGGTACTTTGAATTCTTTCCTCCAACTATAGTTAATGCATAGTGTTCCCTCAGAATCTCAGACAAAAGAACACAGTGTAGAGGAAAGGTTCTTCATGAATCTTCTGGACAGGGTGTCCAGATGAAGAGCATCCTTCTGCCACAGGCTCCTGTGTCCACCCCCAGGCCATCTCTCGTGTCTTCCCACTATGACCCATCCACTCAGGCCAGACATGGGAAGTCCCCCCTTTTTCTCCTCCAGTGTACTGCTTCCAGCCAAAGATGGTCTGAAAAGGTGGGAGAGTCAAGAAAGGACTTTTCCTTAGAGCCCTCAGAGAGAGCATTAAGGATCTCCTGATGCCTTGGCCTACGACTTCTGGCTTCCACAATTGCCAGAGGGTGTATTCTGTTGTTTCTCAGTCACTTGTTGGAGCAACTTCATTAGAAGAGTCCTAAGAAAGTAATGCTATAACTAATGGAAGTGATAGGCAAAAATTTCAGAAAAGCAAGAGAGGCAGAACAATAGAATGTAGAACAGGCATGCTGCTAAAGGTGATGGATGTTAGCATTTCTCTGGCATCCTCTGAAATGAAGATTTGCTGAGAAATAGGCCTAAGAGAAAAAGAAAGCATTCACAGCAGTAAAATCTCATGGTCAGAGCAAGTAACCTTTCACTCCCCCGCAGTTAGTTATCTCCTCCCAAAATGTCTGCCATCTCATCCACAAAGTCCTCTACCACCACAACACACCCCAGGTGGTGAGAGCCCTCAGCTGGAGGAGAGCTGTTCACACCTCTGCCTCCAAGCCTTCTACATCCCATGTGCTGGCTTTAAACTCTGACTGAGCACAGAGCTCGGCTCAAGGGGACGAATGAGTGGTAGTCTGTGTTCTCAAAGGCCCCAAGACCGTTGCAGATACAGGCATTCAGAGGGCTTCAACACCTCAAAGGGCAAGGATAGGATGTACTTCTCCTACCACAGTAGCCTTCTGCGTGTTCATGAAGTAGGGACAGGCCCTCTGAAGCTTTTAAATGATGTTAAAGGAACTGCTGTTTTGAAGTGGGAGAGGGCATGTGAGGAGACAAGGAGAGGCAAGCTGAGGTAACAGAGGAGTTTGGACGTACAGCACTTGCCCCACAAGCCCCAGACCTTGGATTTGACTCCCAGTACTGCAAAAAGAAATTTGATGTTTGACAAGAGTTTGTATTGAGGGTGTTTCAGAAGGTCAAGGGCCACACACTAATTATTCTCTAGTATTCAGTACTTAATTTTGAATACCTCCCTAAACATTCTCATTCCCTCAGTTTCTTTTCCTGAATGGTCCTTACAATGGTTATGACTGCTTTGAGTGTCAAAGGACATAATGACATAAAACTCCTTTATAACACTGAATGCTACCTAAAGGTAGATATTTTTTATAGCCAGAGACCGTTGTCCCTGGTTACTATACTAACAATTACCCTCACCCTCACCCAAACTTACAGAGTCAGATCACTTGTAACAAAGGACAAGGAGAGACAGTTCATAACACAAACATGTACTCACATTCAGATGTCAAATCTATTCATTAAATATCTCAAATCCAACACACCCTCTAACAGGTAGTCAGGTCAACAAGCATATGCTCAAGAGTTGTAACAGACACAAAGACAGGTGGGATTCAATAACTTGCAGGCATATAAAAACCATCCAAGAAGTCCAAGACTGCCAAAGATCTAAAGACTAATAATAAAATATGAAAACATTTACAGTATATTTTAAGAATACCACAAGAATTCAGACAGGGAAAGGAAATTTACAAATGCAACAAATTCAAGAAACATGAAAAGGTTAAGTTTAAGTTTTTCGTGAAGAAGAAAATATGACCACATCATGTTTCTGACCCTGCTATGTTAGCCCTGTGCCTTAAGCAATGACCACATGTTTGCTGAAGGAAGGGAAAAGAGAGGAGAGGAGAAGATGGGAGGGAGAGCAACTTAGATGGGCAGGACTGGAGAGAAAGTGCTGAGGCAGGAAGGAAGAAAGGAAAGGGCAGAGAGATCTGATCAACTCAAACCTCCCAGTTCTTGAGGCTCCTGGGTAGCTCTTTAGGAAAAGAACTACAAAAAAAATCTCCTTAAAGGGGTGGGCAGGAATATTACCAAGATAGACAAGGCAGGGATTGAGATGGGGTCATGGAAGTGTGGCACTATATTGGAAGCAAGAGGACAATTACAATATATTAATCCATGCTCAGAGCAATGTCTCTAAGAGAAAGCATTCTCAGTATGTGCACCAACATTTGTATGACAGAGCTGGCCTCTGCCGAGCTCTCCCCTCAGTAGGCAAGAGCATTTTTGGGGAAGCAGGATGTGTCTTATGGAGGGCTCCCCTAGTGAGCACTAGTCTCAGAGATGCAATAGCTGCTGAGTGAAGGACAGGGTAGCCACCTGCAGTTTCCCAGGGAACCAGAGCGTTATCACAGCAAGTTGGATCAGGAAAGGAGGAAAATGCTGGGCACGTTTGATTATGAGTAAGACTAGAGAGCACAGGCAGACACTCCCTGAGGATGCCAGGATTACTGGAAAGAATCGCCACAGGCTATAGGTCCTCCAAATGCACTAGGAGAGATTGTAAGGTGAGAGAATACTGCTTTTCTGCTTTGTGGCTGTTACAGTGACTCCAGGGATTCTGATATGGAAAAAAAAAATATATGAGAAGCAAGAACAAAGCAAACAAAGTTCTGTCAGGGCATGTGACCTGGAGTCTGAACTTCCCCTGACCCTGACATCAGAGGGTCCCAGAGAGAGATGTCCCCACTGCTGCTGTAGCTAGCAGCAACCAGCATCAAGAGTCAGCCAGCCCCGAGGAGTCAGAAAAGAAGAGCTGCCATCAAACACTTAGGGGAATACAGACATCTTCCTTCAGGCAAGGCACAAGAGACTGTGTAACAGAACACAGCTGTCTACATAAACCCATCCCCATTTCAAAAACCTCAGCTGGCAGAGTTCTGCTGTGTGGACCTATCAGGTTGAAAACAAAAGTCCATACCAGAACAACAGCAAAGAGAAAAAAAGTGTTTGATATCTTATTTTTCAAAACAACATCAACAATATACCTAGTAATGCAAATGGTGCTCCATGCTGACTAAGAGTGAGTCCAGGAAATAGAGTACGGAGTTATAAAGAGATAAAGAGAAAATTACAACAGGAGGATTAAATGGGGGTGGGGCATCACAAAAGAGGGAATGTAGGCAGGGTTAACTAAATACCAAAGGCCTTTTGAAAAGCCATATGGAGCCAGGCAGTGGTGGCAGACGCATTTGATCCCAGCACTCACGAAGCAGAGGCAGGCAGATAACTGTTAGTCTGAGGCCAGCCTGGTCTACAAAGTGAGTTCCAGGACAGACAGGACTACACAGAGAAACCCTGTCTTGAAAAAGGAAAAAGGAAAAAAAAAAGAAACACGGGGTTGGGGATTTAGCTCAGTGGTAGAGTGCTTGCCTAGCAAGCACAAGGCCCTGGGTTTGGTCGTCAGCTCCAGAAAAAAAAAGAAAAGAAAAGAAAAGAAAAGAAAAGAAAAGAAAAGAAAAGAAAAGAAATACAAAGAAAGGAAAGAAAGAAAAGCCATATGGAAACCTACTGCTGTAAAAGCTTCCATATACATGGAGAGAGAGGGGGGCCAGGGAGAGACAGAGAGTTTAAACAGAGTTTTCATATGCTGGTGAGACAATGTCCCAATTAGACATCATTATGCCAAATAAAAAATCAGTACTGGGAATGATTTACATCTTTTTGACTCATTGACCAAAAGGATCCCATAGACCTTCCCCAAACATCATTTCCATTGTCATTGGTTACCCTACACAACCTGACAATAATACTCTTGCTGAATACACCATATACTTATGTCATCAAACATGGAGAAATTGAGCCAGTGCCCATCCAGAAGCTTCAGCTCTACTTACTGACATCCACAATGCTAGAGAGTGCCATACATACTTCAGGGAGAAAGGGGATCATCAGTCTCACCCAGGTATGAACCTTGTGGGCTACAACAGTAAACTGACAGCAAAATGTGTCCACTGATGCAATAGAAGCACTAAGGTTAGGGAAGTCACTAACCACTTTCTGATCAGTTTGAGGTCTGCTCCATGAGATAGAACTCATACCTGAGGTTGTTACTTAGATCCAGAACATGAGGCTAGACAGGTCATGGCCCTGGGGAGAAACCTACTACCTTCATTTTGCTAAATGGACATAGCAATAAAATAATTCCTAATAACATATTGCTATATGCATGGATCAGTTCATCACTCAACCCTCACCATAGAAACTTCCTACAGTAGATGGGAATTAATACAGGTACCCACAACCCACAATATTCAGAGTGAGAAATGCTGGCGCACCCAGTCCTAAGTGGGTTGTCTATATCAAATTCCTCCCTCAAATCTCAGGGATCAGTGTGGAAGAGGAGGGGGAAAGGGTGGAATAGTGGTGGGGAGGACTCCAAGGAAAGAGCATCCCCCAGATACCCCAGGACGATGCACATATGAGCTCAGACTGTGACAGCTTGCACGACACATGCTCAGCCAGACAAAATCCCAGCATGGAGAAGGAGAAGTGGCCACAAAGGTCCCACCCCTAGCCAAGAAGCTATTTGAAATGGATACCTGCTGGGAAAGAGGAAATCGGTTTCCTTCCATAAAATAACACTGGGTATATCAACTGTACTCCCGGGCACACCCCATATTCAGGAGCTAGCCAGCACAAGTCAGGCTCCATGTGTGTGTTTCTATGGGGAGGGAGGGAACGTTTTATTTGGTTTCGTTTTCATTTTTGTTTTTAAGAGAGAAAGGGAATATAAAGTTGGGTAGGAAGGGAGGTGGGGGAGAATCTAGGAAGACTTAAGGGTGAGTAAAGAATGATTAAAACACATTATATGAAATAATCAAAAATAAATGTTAATTAAAAAAAGAATGAGTCCAGGGCTGGTGAGAGGGTTCAGCAGCTAAGATCACTGGCTGTTCTTCCTGAGGGACCCAGGTTCCATGCCCAGCACCCACATGGTAACTCCAGTCCAGTTCCAAAGCATCATCTGGCCTCCACAAACACTGCATGTGCATAATGCCCAGATATGTAGGCAAAACACCCACATACAATAAATAAATAAATAAATAGATAGATAGATAGATAGATAGATAGATAGATAAATAAATAATCTTTTGAGAGAAAGAGAGAGTACCCCCAGTTCTATGAGTATAGGCCTAGGGGAAATCTGCTCGGTTAAGAGGCAATTCAAAAGGCAATACTAGCTCTCCTGAAGACATGGAATCAAAAAAAAAGAGGTATTGTGCTTTCTTGTTCTTGAATTATTTTGCCAGGAGTGAAAATAAAACATAATTTGCTAGACTGTGTAATGTTTACATTTTTGTAAACTGATTGCCATTTGTTCCAAAATTTTATGCACTATTACTGTTTTTGGAGGCTTTTAGTCTCATAAGACAATGGCTTACTTGTTTTAAAATGATAATTCCCTTTAAGTCACCCCTGTTAGTAACTGTGAGGTTCATGATGGCAATATTGTATTTCAATGTTTTAAATACTCATTTTGAAACACTAATAGAATGAACTAGAAATTCAAGTTGTGGGGCTTATCTAGAAAAGAAAAAGCAATCTGTCTAGCAAGAGAAATTTTGTATTTGCAAATAATTATTGCTCAAAAGTGTCATCTGGGGTGTCAGACTCTCCTGGTATGACCTCACCATAGTCTCTTCTCTCACTGGCTGAAGCCTTTTGGCTGCAGATAGATGCTATTTTCTGGAGACTTTGGCTCCTTATCTGGCCATCATCCCAGAAGTATTGATCAGCTTTTTATCACTGCCTTACTCCCCATCAGAATGGCGCCAGGGTGATCTGAAACCCAAATTCTATCATGCCACTACTGCATAAATCCCAATAAGTCCTTCCTTGTCATCCCAGATGAGAAGGCTCAGCATCCTTAGAAGAGCTGAAAGGCATTCCTAATACCTGGGTGCTACCCTGTCTCCACTTCTCCTGAGGAAAATATGAACCATTCTGGTAAACAGCTTGTGCAAGGTCAACACTCATGGATGGTATCCATTTGCAGACACTGAGCTGTGTAGCAACTATAATCCCTCACCCCTACCCCAGCCACTGCATTTCCTCAACAAAAGCTGAAACTTACCATTTTCAGGTTTACTTGGAAAAATGCAAATAGCATGTTATTCTTTGCTTATTAATTATTTGAAAACTTTAGGCTGAAGGCAGGTAACTGATGGCAGGACCGAAAAAGCCATTGCAGCTCATTTAAGAATACACTGCTTTCTCCTGCTTACTTCCTCCGTCTGACAGTTTTAATATGGTATTTGTCTTTTTTTTTTTTAAGTCCTAAATAATATAGTCTCTCTGGGTATTTTCTTTGAGGTGATATTTCCTAGGTCATGAGTATTGTGACTTTCGTGTTTTACGTGTTTTACTACTAAAGGGCTCATCCTCCTGAGGAACTGTGGCTAATGCTTTCTACTACTTTCCACTAGCAATGGGAATGGCTGAAGGGAAAAAAAATACCTGAGGTCACTTGGTCAACCACCTCCATTTGTCTTGTTTCTTCCATTGTTCTGGGTGCTCTCTCTGCAAAATGAGCTTTGTAGCTCTAATAATTTCTACAAAACAAAACAAAACAAAAATGTCAAAAGAGCCAAAGCCACGTAGCTCGAGACTGTGCTCATTAAAAGTATCTCTCAGCCAAGAGCTGCCCATGAGTAATAATACTAAGGTCATTGGCCAGTGGCCTCTACAGAAATGCTGCTTCTCTTGCAAGTGGCCCCTGTTCTCTGGGCAGTTGAGGTACTCTGCCACCAGTATCTGTTGACATGGAGGACCTAGGAGCTTCCACAGTGCTCGGCTCTGGAGTAGAGGTCCCTGAGAGGGCTGCCCTCACTACTCTCTGCTAGTGGACTGCAGAATTTCTTATGAAGGGGAATCTGATATTTCTCCAGTCTCAGCTGGTGGACAAGGTGTTTGTCCCAGTTCAATTCTGCACAAGTACACAGTATTTTTACTTTGGATCAAAGTATTTTATTTATTTTTATAAAAGTAAAAAAGGAACTGTCTGAATGCTCCATCAAAATTATAAATAAGTGTATCAGTGAATAAAATATATTGTAGTTTAGTATTTTACTTTAATAAAAATACTGTATACTTAGAATTATCCTACCAGGCCTTTCAGTTTCAACTTTTTCCAAGGTAAAACACTACAGTACTTGGTTACCATACATGATGACGTGTAATAAGAAGTGCACAGTCTCACGTCTGTATTGAGAAATATGTATCTTTCCCCCTATGTCACCTGATCATGCCTAAAGGCAGCCTGTACCCACCCAACATTCAGCCACAGAAAGTTAGCCACATAACATACAGTAACAAAGTAGTGATCTGGGACTTTTGAGGTCACTCTTGGTCCTCAAGGGTTGAGGATGAAGACCAGTCTCCCAAGAATATTCTCCTTTTTCCTGAAAGTCTCCAATGGCCTAGGAGCTTGTGAACCTACCCACAAGCTGCCTGAGGATTGTGGGGAGACTGGGTCATGCATGAAGATTTTCCAGGCCCTGACCAATCAAAAGAGACCAGTTCAACTGGATGATAAAAGCCATTGGCAGGACTAAGGTTACCAGCCCAGAATCAAAACAGGCTAGGGATGGGCTAAGAACGCTGCATGAGCCTCTGGGGCTCTTCCTAGTGTCCGAAGTTACTCCCAGGACAGATGATCATGCTCTCTGGGTAAAGGAAGGAAGCTTACCCAGGGGGCTGTTTTAATTGTACAGAACTGGTGTTCAAGTTGAATTATGCTATTGTTTACTTTTTTCTAGTTCTTTTTTCAAAAATTTCAAATTGGATAACTTGTTTTTTTTGGCTCATCTCGGTGCAGTGTGTAGAGTTGTGCATAGAGTTTCCTTGGCTCTTCTCAGTGCGAAGTTAGAGATCTCCCTATATAAATGAACTTTAAATACCTTGGTAACACTTCTGAAGCTTCCTCTAATGAATGAGGTTCTTCATCAGCTAGTGCCTCTGGATGGCACCACGTGTACATCAGAGAATTCCTCCAAGTTGCCACTCAATGAAGCTAGAATATGTAAGAGTTCCAGAGGGAGTGGTGGGCAGTGGCAGCATAGTAGAAAAAGGAGGGATGGGTCCCCATGAGATTAAATGTGGGAGAAAATTGTTAAGAGGTAAGACACTGTGTCTACATTTCCCAGTTTCGGGCTTATTGAATATTAACAAAGGCTCTCTTTGTAATTACTATCTGTTATGAGTATGAGACTGGGCACTGAGAAAACAATATGAAAATGTTTCCAAGCACTGAACATAAGAGCTCCCAAGTACAGAGTTTGCAGGCCTAGACAGACATCTATAGGGATTACTCTAATACTGTGTTAGTTTTTGCTGCAACGCAAAAGATACCTTGCACCCAAGAGTCTTCCAGGAGTTTAGAAACTTCAGATCTTGTACATGCCTGTCTCAGGTGTAAAATTACCATGCCCTATGCCCAATCTCTCCCTCGTGCTCTCTCGCTCTGATGACAATGTCAGAAATGTGTACTAATCCGTTTGGGGAATAAGGAGAAGGTGTAAGAAGAACAGAATGTATTCCCTGGGAAGCTATTTGAGTTTGCTAAACAGAAAAATGTACAGACTTACTCCTAAATCACTCGGAAGTGGTCCATTTCAGATCCCTTGTAAAATACAGAAACACAACATTGGAATGTGTGTCCCGACAAGAGCTGTCCTTTGAGAGCTTAGGTCAAACAGAGCAAAACCTATGCAACAACTACCTACTCTCAATCACATGTCATAAAACACGGCTCCTAAAAGAAAGGTACCAACGTGCTTTACACACAAAACTAAAACTCTGAAAATTTCAAAGAAGAGAAAAGCGAAACAGAAACAAAAGGCTTTTCTGAAACCCACCCTCTTCCCTGTATCTCATTTAATTCACCCTCTTTTGAAGCTGGAAGAACAGTCTTCCTGTTGCCTCACTTGGATCTCACTCAGCTGTCTCGTCGTCTCTTTGGTCTTAGCAGCATAGCACACCGTTACATACAATTGTTGACCTCCCAGACTTGCCGTTGATTCTCTGCACTCCCTGCTTCCTGCCCTATGACCCATGCCCAGCTATGGTGGCATCACACCATCAACAACTTGCCTCCTCCTTTCTTATCTGCAGAGTCTTCCTTCTCGAATGTTCTTTTCTCTGCCTTGGCAGACCCTAGCAGGTGGAGACATCTTGAAACCTTACTCACAGGGCAAACTCGGTTCAACAAACCTCCTTCAGAACCCATTTCTGATTTCTGTGTTTGAAACTGCCCCTTCCTCACAGACTGTGATTTCCTGTTCCTCACAGTCTACCATTCTCTTCCTTCCCCATGGTATGCGTGATGGAACTCCATGGCTTTTTAATTCACTTATGATTTCTTCAGACATTATAGCTGACACATTATCACTTTAAAAGAAGGAAATTCTGAATAAGCTCGTTGGTTTTTGAGCAGCATCAGTGGTGAGGAGCTACCGTGTACTAACAGGTTTTCGAATAATTTATTGCTTTCCAAATAATTGAAGCATTTCAGCTATTTTCAGCGGTTTGAACTGTTTTCCCAATTGCTTTCTGAAGCCTCCTGCTTCTGCACACGCTGGTCACCTGCTCTCTGGAGTTACATAATCCACCTTCTCCATTGGGCAAACTCCATTCCTCTTGCTCACCTCAAGCATTCCACGCACAAGAAGTCACGCACATCCTCCCACAGACAGCAAATAGTTTTCCTGCTACAGTTTCTGACACTCATCTTGAAACGTCACCTTTTTTCTGTATACATCAATAAATTGCAGGTTTTCTGGGATTCATCTAGAGGGACACTGGTGCCAGAGATGAGTAAATTACACATACACACACATACACACACACACACACACACACACACACACACACACACACACATATATATATATATATATATATATATTGAACACTTAGAAGCAATTATTACAGGAATGCAATGTCTTATCACTAATAAAACTAATTATTTGGTATAATGACATCACTGAGAATTATAAGTCAATTGCTTCTATATAGAGTTTACACAGAATGCTATGTGTTTCTACTAAGTATTTTAGTTTGTTTTTCTTCTCTCCTGTAAATAGACCTTTTCTCATGTAACTTGGCTTCTCTATCCAAGTATTTAATCATTGTTCATATATACATACATACAGATATATGTGTGTGTGTGTGTGTGTGTGTGTGTGTGTGTGTGTACATACTAAGACATGGTCTTATCTAGTTCACACTAACCTTGATCTCATTATATAGATGAAGTGATTCTCCTGCCTCTACCTCTCAAGTGCTAATATTATCTGTATAAACCACCATGTTCACATTTTTGTTTTCTTTTATTAAATTTGTTCTTTCAGGATTTTTATACCTATATGTAGTACATTCTGAGTCTTGTCACTTTTTAACCTGTTATCTCCCTCCCAATCCTATCTACACACACACACACACACACACACACACACACACACACACACACACACACCTTCCTCACATCCACATCTTCTGTATATTTTGTGACCCACTGAGTTTAGTCAGAATCATGTGAAAAGTTGTGGTTTTGCACTGAGTTTAGTCAGAATCATGTGAGTGGTTGTGGGTTTGGGACTATCCCTCAGAGCATGGTGCATTCATCAGAGTGTACACAAATGGGAGAGTGTTTGCCCTCTTCAGTAACCCAGCAGTAGTCCATAGTACAGCAGGGACAGTAGATCCCAATCTGATTACCTGTTAACAGGCCCATTGTAAACAGCCACTGTGGCTATGAGATAATGGTTGCCTTGGCTAGGTCATGCCCAGAACATAGACAACCCACAGGCTTCATCGTCAGTTTTGCCCTGACATTGTTCATCACCTCCCTTTCTAGTCTCTCCCTGGGCCTTTGAAAAGATGGTATGAATGCCCTGTTTAGGAGTGAGCACTTGGCCTTCACTTATTCTCAGCATCTGAGCGGACAATTACCTTTGTGTTTGTTTCCACTCATTTGTGAAGAAAAAATTATCTTAGCACAACTTACAGTAGCATTTGTCTATAGGTATAAACATAAATATTTATAAAGTAGCTTGATGCTTTATGTGGTGCCAGAGATGAACTTTGGGCCTTGTGTGGGCCAGGTAAACACCATCAACTGAGCTACATTCCTAGCTGTCCTTTTCCTGTCTTAAACAACAAGCTTTCTATTTCCTATTACTTCCTTCTTGCACACAAGTTTTTTAGTGTTCTCTCTCTTACTTGAGGCCTGACACCTGAGTTACTACTATAATCTCCTTCAATCCATAGCAATGACTCAGTTTGAGGGGGTTTGCTGTTGATTTTTAGAATTTTTGTTTTCAGTTTTAGTTATGTGTATGTCTCTGTATGAGAATGTGCACCTGAGTGCAGGTGCCTGTGGGGGCAAGAAGAGGGGCTGGAGATACTGGCAATTTTGAGCTGTCTAAAGTGTGTCCCAAGAGCAAAACTCAGGTTCTCTACAATAGCAGTTCCCAATCTTAAATGGTGAGCCATCTTTCCAGGCCCCTAAATCCTCTTCTAATAAGAACTAGGTGTCACCAAGATAGTCTCACTAAAATACTAGTTTCTCTTTCCTTATCCTATATCCAGAAGCCTTAATTTCTATTTGTCTTTATACTGGTGTTGAAAATTCTCACTATCTGCCCATATTCTGTGTTTCTTGTTTTATTCTTCAACTCCCCACTCAAAGCATTGTATGTGTTATTTTGGCAAATGTCTTCGAAGATGTATTTGCCAGTCACCACGCTGGTATTAAGCAACTTGTACTTTCTCATTTTCCTGGACTCATTCTACAACTTTCTGTTTCCCCACAAACTGGTGGCAATGAGCCTGCAAAACTTTGGAGGTGAGGTTAAAAAAAAAAAAAAAAGCTTCGCTGTAACTTAGGCTTTGATCTTCCCCAAGTCTGCAGCTTTTCCTGTATCATTTGGTTCAAGCATAGTCCAAACACAGAACATCCTTTACAAGAACCTATGAGCATAAGATAAAAATAACCTAATCATCTCATCTTTCCAAATGGAATTCCAGGACTTTGATTTCCCTTGCTATGCAAAGATAAATTTAGTTTTGTTAACAACTGTTTCAGTGATACTTTCACATTTCCAGCATCCCATCATCATTACCACAATTACCATCTTCTTCATCATCATCATCATCATCATCAATCCTCACTACAGATTACATGGACACTTGCTAAATGTTTGGGGCACCTGAGAAGCACATTCTTACACAGTGTTTTCAAACACATAATTAAATTATATGAGGCAAATTCAAAATGCTTTCCAAAGAAGGTTAACATTCTCTTTCTTCATGAAGACTATGAGAGCCAAACCGACCCACCTCAGAAAGTTGTTCTGCAGCAGATTTACTTGGTGAGTACCAGGGGAAGCCATCTCTCATTGCAGCACTATTGGCTTCCATGGCTCAGTGCCACTGGATTCTGTTAAAGCAATTCCAGTGTTAGAAACAAATGAGCTGCTCCTTTCAATATTAAAGGGAAGTGACTTTGTGGAAAATATCAGTTGATGAAATACATAAGAAAGTGTTAGCTACATGAACAAAATAAAGGTGGGGAACTTTAAGGAGGAAAAATGCCTGGATTTTGTCTTTCACCTCCAAATAAAGAGTAATAGACACTCTTAGCAAACAGAGAGAGGGAAGTGGGGGTGGCTGGGCTTCCTGACTAAAACACCCACCATACGTTGCAATTTCACTCTTGCAACACCACACTCTTGACTCTGTGGCACTACCAGTAAAAATTCATTTCCAGACAGCACACCTGAACAGTCTGTGCTTTGCCTTAATTCACTTTCCCTGCTACAAGTCAAGAGAGGTAGCCTCGCCTAAGGAGGATAGACGACAGAGCACTCCAATGCAGGAGGCCACATGCTAAATTAATCATGTTCCAACTAGAATTTGCAATTCTTTGAGAGATGTTCAAGATGGTATAAAAAATTCAGAGGTAGCAGGGAAAGGAGAAAGGTTGTGAAGCAGAAAGCAGAGGGCACTTTAAATGTAAAAGATGCATTATCGTTTCTAGCACATGAACAAGGTAGCTTGTCTTACCCAGAACGTAATAAATAGGGACTATTCTCCTAGATATGCCATGTGATGGGAACTCCTCTCCCAGAACAAACAAATTTCAGATTCAATGGTCATTCAATGGTCACAATGCTCTGGTTTTATTTCTGTTGCTGTGATTAAAACACTGTGACCAAAAACAACTTCAAAAGTTTATTTGACTTACAATACCAGGCCACAGTCCACCATTGAGGGAAGTCAAGGCAGGAACATAAAACAGAAACCTGAAAACAGGCCTACTTGCTATTCCACACAGCGTTACTTCTGATCAAGGGAATTATTTCACAGCCAAAGAAGCCTGACAGGCATTGTGGGAGATTCGGCTTGTGGTCAGCCAGGCAGCATTATGCTCATCTAGTTTTCTTACATACTTCATGATCACCGGTCTAGGGAATGGTGCCACTCACAGTGGGCTGAGCCCTTCCCCATCACCAACTGAGATTATCTCCCACAGGAATGTCCATCTAATCTAGACAATCCCTCAACAGAAAGTCTCAACTGTAGAGTCTATCAAGTTGACAGTTAAAAAGTACTTGGGAGAGTTTGGAGAGCAAAAATAGAAGGGAGAAAAGATGCAATGATAACCTCAAAACTGCAAAATGTTGTTTTTAAAAAGCTAACCAGGACATGGGAATATGAAACTCATCTATCTTGAATTAGCATTGATCTGTCAATGGTATACAGAAGGATAGGGCCAGTCTGGTGATAAGCTCTCCTTAAAAGAGCACAACATGACTATGTAAACCAGTCTTAGAAATATTTCAGTCTTCTAATTTACAACTCCTTCCCCGTTTCTGCTGTTATCAAACTACTTTCTTTCTGCATTACTAAAATTTTCACATTGTACAATGGACTTCTATACATTGGTCCTCTTTATAAAAAAAATCCATTTGTGGTCTCTTTCATAACTTGATCTCAAAGTTAGATATTAATCCTGATCCATCATGAGTTGAGGTCATGGGAGGGTTGTTAGAGCAAACAGATCCTCTAGAGTTACTACTGAATGTTAAAGGTAAAAAGTAAAGGAATAGGGCCAACAATGTAGCTCAGCAGGTAAAGGCACCTGCCACCAAGGCTAATTACCCGAGTTTCAATCCTTGAGACCCATATGGTAGAAGAATAGAACTAAGGCCCACAAAAGAAGAAAAAAAAACTCATGTAAGAACATGTACACACACACACACACACACACACACACACACACACACACACACACATAAAACAAGTGTAATAATATTTTAATAAAATAAAAAAGAATAGGCAAATCAATACCCTATGTAAAATAATAAGATATTTACCATCAATGCAATGCAACTTAGTGTAAAATTCCATGATACTTATAAATTTAAGTGAAAATATTATCCTTCTTTTCCCAAGATGCTTAGATAATATTCTTCTGGGACAATGCTGTCACACATTGTTTTAAATCTCAACCACATCTCAGTGCAATTTTCTTTCTTGTGGGTTAATAATGGTCTTATTATGATCATAGAAGAGACAAGAGGAAACAGAGTATTTAGTAAATAGGAGGCCTCCACCTTCAGTTGCAGGGGCAAGGTGAACAATCTTGACAGTGACAGGATGAATGAACATGTAGGTAAAACCTTGATAACAACCTCCGACGCACCTTCCATCTCTCTTTGCCCAGGTCTTACAACACTTGCTCTTGCTCTTGCTATTAGTTGTTTGTTTGTTTTTTTTTTTTCTTTTCCTGCTCCAAATAGTGTTACCCCAGCAACTAAACTTCTTTCTCAGTTCTAATCATGACTGATAAGAAGCTGCAATGCAGTCTGTGTTGACTTTCCGGAATCAGGCATCTCCTTGCTGTGAAGAAGCATTTTCCTCTTATCCTCAAATAAAGGTGATGGGCTGCCAGTTCTCTAGACTGCTTTCCTGCCTGATGGTTTACTTTCTGAACTCGCTCTTGTCTGTGTTCCACTTGGAGAGATGAGGCTCCTCAACTGACACCTAGGGAAATGTGGGTTACATATGGTGAGCCTCTCCTAACACAACTCACCTTAGAGCCACGTAAGATCTGCCCTTCAAGCTCACCATCTCAAGGAGAGAAAGGAATGGAATTTTATATGCCTTCGAGCTTCCGTTTAGTTCCTCTACTACACCACACTCTTTGGTCAACTCAAACTTCGTACAGGCTGTTGGCCATCTTCCTGGGACACTGTCCAGTCCATACATACCTTCCCAAGGCCTAACCTAGTCTCTAGCTTTCAATCCCAATGGAAACTTTATTGCACACAAAAAACACACAGTATTTGTGCCCAATACTTACCCCACTAATTCTGTGATTATGACAGCAACACACTTAGCCTGCTCGGTAGCATTCACCACCACTTGCTCAAACTGGCTCCCACACCAGACTGGAAAAGCCATTGGGACTGCTGGTCTGAATATATATATTTGCCAAGGCATAGCGGGTGTTTATCACATACATGCATAAAGGCAAGAATAGCATTTGGTTCTTCTAGCTGCTACAATGTCTAGTGTGGTAGCTGAAACCTAATTAGCATTCAATAAAATACTCATGGATTAAATGCAGGAATAAGAACCCTAAGGATGTCAGCTGAATTCAGCAGTACCCTGAGTCAGCTGGGAAAAGTCTTCCCACCCTGGTCCCTGCCTGATCTCTCAGTGGGCTTCTTGCTCGTGACTTAGCTCAGATGAAAGCTAGAAAAAGGAGGAGAGAAAAAAAAAACAAAAGTAATCATATGCAATGGAAACTAAACTGTCACACTCAAAAACAATATTCTTCTGTTTCTTTCAACTCCTACTGTTGAATACCGCCCCTCCCCAGAGGAAAAGATCACTGGAAATACACTCATAAGGAAAAAAAATCACCGCTATTTTTTTTTGTAAAAAGTGTGCTATTTAAATTCTCACTCATGAATATGTAGCTAATATTGACTAATGGGAACCCTAAAAGGAAGAAAGCTAAGGCTTTTTAAGGCAAATCCATTGAAACTAAGGTCATCTGTAAGGAATTTGTTTAAATTTTTTCTGAGCCACATCCAAAACTCCAGCGGGCATGTTAAATAATGAAAGTGTAAACTATTGGGATTTGGTGCTGGTTAGTATGTTGGCACAGTACATAGATCCCTGTGTGGTTTAAAAAAAAAAAAAAAAACTAGAAATTTCTCTGCTCCCTTTATCTAGAAGCCTCCAAAATTAAAACTGTTTTCTTTGTGGAATAATACATGCTAACCAATTTATACTCTAATATTTTCATTCAATGACTTGGAAAGTCATGAAAATGCTTGTTTGGGGAGTTACCATGCAAGAAAGAGAAAGAAAAAACCATATCAGGAGGATTTTAAAAAGAGAGAGATAAAACAAAGAGTTCCAAGGATTGTCACAATCTGATCTGCATAAATAAAAGATAATGGCTTCAGTGAGCTGGCCAGCCTTTCTGTGGAGTGATCGGTCTGTGGAGAGTCATGTCTGAGAGGCTGCAGGTCATTATGGCAGGGTAAAGCCTATTTCTCATTTATATTAAAGAACCTTGCCTGTTAAGGGCTTGATTTGAATCTCAGACATAAATGTGCATGGGGCTACACACCTTGTTAAGTCAATTGCTACATATGCATGCTCTCCCTAATACACATATAGATTTCATCATTCACAGCACCACCACTACTCCAACTGTTCTTTTCTTGACTTAAGAAGGATAACATTTAGATAGATCAGAAGTGCTCAAATAGACAGGATTCAGGCATACATTTTTCTCTTGACGCAGAATTTTTTTTCTAATTTTGCATAGAAGAAACAAATTTCCTTTCCCTTCAATGAGATTTGCTATATCAATAGAAGAAGGTTAAACTGTTTCCATTTCTGTTTTACATGTTTGATTTATCTGATTATCTGGTTTCAGGCAAGATGAATTATTCCAAGTTAGCATTTGGAGACATTGCAATGAAAACATTGATATTTAAAAAAAAATAAATACAATAAACAAAGCCCAACAACAACTAGGAAGTCAAGAAAACCATAGCCCAGTGGTTCTCAACCTTTCTAACGCTGTGACCCCTTAATACAGCTCCTCATGTTGTGGTGACCCACCCCCCAGCCATAAAATTATTTTGTTGCTACTTCATAACTGTAGTTTTACTACTATTATGAATCATAATGTAAATATCTAATATGCATTGATATCTGATATGTGACCTCCAAAAGAGTCATAACCCGCAGGTTGAGAGCCACTGCTGTGTGTGGTCAGGATCTATCCCTGGTACATGAGCTGGTTTTCTGGATCCCATTACCTATGGTCATACACCTTGCTTACCCCTGATAAATCAGGGAGGGGCTTGGTCCTGTCTCCACTGAATATACCAGGCTTAGCTGTGCCCCCATGGTGAGGGGTGGGGAGGAGCAAGGGGGGAGCAGGAGGAGGGATAAGAGGAGAATCTGTGGTTGGTATGTAAAATGAATTAAAAATTTTTAATAAAAAAAACAAAAAATAAAATATACTGTATGAAAAAAATAATTTCAAAAATTAAAGATAGAAAACCTGTAAAATTCTAACTGTGCAAACATGAGAACCTGTGTTTTGTCTCCAGCACATATAGCACCTGAGCTTGTGGTCATAGTGTATACTGTAACTGCAGTGCTTAGAGGCCAAAGGAGGAGGATACTTTGGGAACAATGTCAACTAGTCTAGTAGAGTCAGTGACATTCAGGTTCAGTGAGAGAACCTATCTCCAAAAGTACAGTGTGTACTCACATAAAAAGGTACACATACACAAAGAAAATATTATGTATTCTTTCTTAAAAGTGTTTAAAATTAAATGTGAAATAATTATTACCTTAGTTGTCTAGGTATAACTACTAATTTAAATCTTAGAAAATATTTAGCATTTATATCTCTAAGATGCTTTATTAACTAGGTATATTTTAAAAAGAGACAGAGAGAATCACTGCCAGAGCCCCTTGTATTCTTTTTTTAATGATTTATTTATTTTTATTTTATGTGCGCTGTGGCATGTTCTGTATGCTGTGAATATGTGTTGCTCTGATTGGTTGATAAGTAAAATGCTAATTGGCCAGTAGCCAGGCAGGAAGTATAGGCAGGATAAGAAAGAAGAAGAATTCTGGAAAGAAGATGGCTGAGTGAGGAAACGCCAGCCTGCTATCCAGGGAGCAGCATGTAATGGCACACAGGTAAAGCCATGGAACATGTGGCAACATATAGATTAACAGAAATGGGCTGAGTTTAAATGTAAGAGCTAGTCAATGGTAGGCCTGAATTAATGGCCAAGCAGTTTTAATTAATATAAGCCTCTGTGTGTTTACTTGGGTCTGAGCAGCTGTGGGACTGTGGGGTTGCAGGGCCAAGGCAGGACCAGAGAAACTTCAGCTACATATGTGCACTGGTATTTTGCTTACATGTATGCCTGTGTGAGGGTGTCAGATACCCTGGAACTGGAGTTAGAGATACTTGTGAACTGTCATGTGGGTGCTAAGAATTGATTCCAGGTCCTCTGAAAAAGTAGTCAGTGCTCTTAACTCCAGCTCCACCCATGAAATTCTTAAAGGAGCTGTGGGTAAAACTGAGTGGCTTCTTTGGCTAAGACTCTGAAATGGTTGTAGTTTTAACAAAAGCCCTCCCTCCTGTATCTTTGGGTCAAGAAACCCACGCAGCACTTCATTCAGGCACACTCAAGCCCTAATGAGTTGATTGGCATCAACAATCCAAACAATTATTCAGATGCTGATTTTCAGATAAAAGAGCAACAGATTAATCCTTACCATAGTACCAATATGACATGGTAGAAATTTTCTGAATAGATGATAAATTTAGCCTACTCACTAGGCAGATGAAGCCATTTGGCCTCTCTGATTCATAGTTTCTGTTATTTCCTAGTGGATGAGGTAGTAGGAGTTGATTCAAATCTATGAAAAGATAGTTCTATAGAAAACTAGACAAAGGCAGGAATAGGAGCTAGAAAATGGTGGTACTGTGGTCTTCAAACAAAAGTCTGGAGAAATCAAGAAGAGCCAGACCTATCAATAATGGGGTGACTTGTACCAAAAATTATCACAGCATAGTTTTAGGGGTCTCTGGAATATGAGTAAAAGGTTCAACCTGTGGAATGCTGTTGAATCTGTGATGTGTAGATATGAAAGAGAACACAAACATATTTCACAGACAGGGGCCTGAGGCCATCTGTCTCAATGGGGATGCTACTGCCCCTTGAAAGAGGTTTTGGAAATTGGGTCAAGCATTTATTAACATAATGGTTAGGGCATTACTGGCTTTTACTAGACAAGAGGCAGGGTTCTCCATGCCTTACAATGAACAAGGAAGGCTAATTCTACCTCCCACAGAACTTCTGTACATCATCACATTGATGAGCACACGTTCATTATTATCTAGTTTTCTTTTACCAATGTATACACAGCATTATTTGTCCCATTTGAATATGCATAGACTTCTAGAGTGGCAGTTAGAAACCCAATCAAGGGCATGTCATGTCTGTATTCAGATTTTTATCAAGAGGAGTCATAATTTTGAGTAAAAAGCATATCTTTCATGATATTTGAGTAAACAATGCAATATTACAACTGTCTGTATCTAGGGCTATAGGTTTTATAGTGATTCTATATATGTGTCAAATATATATATCAAATTCTATATATCTTTCCAGAGAAAAATTCCTGATCTCTTATATCTCTTTTATAATGAAGTTAAGGCACTGTTTAAATATTTATATTCCAGTACATATTTCAGAATGTTTGTTATGTAAAAGTAGAATTTTGGTCATATGGCTGTTGAGAACACTGATCGAGGGCAAAAATAGTCTTTATGGCAAAGGAAGAAAATAAAAGTGTAGTGGGTAGCCATCCCAGCCTTGGCCTGGAAGTTCCAAACCCCATTGAGGCTTCTGTAATGGTCATGCTCACAAGGCAGGGCTGAGGGAGGAAGCTGAAAATCCAGGATCGAAAGGAGAGGTTTCTCTTGGTTCTGGGACCCTGGACGCTGGAGGTAGACTGAGCAGAGTTCTCCAGAGAACACTGCCGGACTGCACCATACCTTTGCCAGACCCTACAACCTATCCCTTCATTTGTAAGTTACCCCACAAAATATACCTCCCTTTTAACTATGTGGAGTGGCCTTAATAATTTCACCAATATCAAAGCTCTTAACAGACTTAACAATAAGAACTGTCCTTCCTGGCTGCATCTCAAAGTGATGGAGATTTTAAGGAAGGAAGTCAGACATGTACAGCTCCTGAACACCTGTGCATACACAGCCATTCCCCCACTAGATGGAAAGGTAAGGCAGGGGTCTTAGAGTACATTTCTCACTTAGAACCCTAAGAAGATGCCTCTTTGCCTTATATCCCACCCCAAACACCATAATACCAGCAGAGTAGACATGGAACTGTGGCTCATACAGGCAGCAAGCAAGATGGTAGTCCTAAGATTGCTTATGCTGCACATAGATCACATGACAGAAGCTAAATAGATTGGTGTTCTTGGTAGAGGAACTGGATGGCACCAGAAGTAGCAAGCCAGAAGGTTATCTGGAGCTTTCCTTGTCAAAGGTAAGGCACCCTTGAGTCAGGCCCTATAGGATGGACAGTCAAATGTTGTGGAATATTTGTTTAACTAGGCAGAGATGTGTTACATTTGCTTATTTTACATTTATTTAACTATGTAAAGATGTGTTTCTATTTTACCTTCCCTGCCTAAGGCATCTGATTGGCCTAATAAAAAGCTGAACAGCTAATAGCTAGGCAGAGGAGAAATAGGCAGGGCTGGTGGGCAGAGAGAAAAAGGAAGCCAGTCAGCCAGCCAGGGGCCAGACAGACAGATATGGAGAACGCAGGAAAGTAGGACATGCAGAATGAAAGAAAAGTAAAAAGCCCCAAGGCAAATGTAGATAAAGAGAAACAGGTTAAAATACGTTATAAGAAATAGTGGACAAACATTAGATAAGGCTGAGCATTCATAATTAATAAAATGAGTCTCTACATCATGATTTGGAGTCTGGCAGTCCAAGAGAGCCTAGTCCAGTCAAACCTAAGTAGGATGTGATAGGATCGCATGCTATAGCTGAGATGTATAGCGGGAATCCCTGGGTATAAGAGAGTAGATGACAGCAGTGGAGTCATAGATACTGACACCGCTTGAACCAGGGGCATTTCCAAAGTGGCCAGCTTACACACGCAAGAAAACACTGTGGTGTTACAAGGTCTCTTTCCATACCCAGAAGCTTCCATGAACAGAGAAACAGGAAAAAACCCAGATACCAGAAAAGCCTGAGCCATACCCAGTAGTGGCAGAAACCCTATTAGAAAGAAGCTGTGCAGCTCTGGAGAGGTGTGGATACTTTATACGACCATGTTTAAATCTTCTCATCAGGGCAAAAACTTTGCTCTACTCAGCTGGATATCAACCAACAAAATAAAAAAAATCAGCAATCAACCTTTCCTTTAAAAGAAAAAATACATCTCAGTTTACCAAGTTTTGCATTTGTGTTTAATCTTCCATGGACATCAGAAACGGGTCATCTCAAACTTGGACTAAAGGAACTAGATGTGTATTACATTTGTCCTGAACCTAAGACTATTAAAATAAAAACAAGAATAAGAATGCCATCTACTGGTGTGGAAAGTTGCAAGACTCTAATAAATCCACAGTAAGCAAAAGAGAATGACGATTTTTCTGGTATTTTACAATGGACATAACAAAGAATGGAGTCTTCAGTAAGTAGTATTAAAGGACATAAGCCAATAAACCTTAGCTAGTAGATCTTTCACCATATCAAAGTTCTGTGGTATTCCCTACTGTAGTTCCATTCTGACCCAGAAGAGATTAATGAAGCGGCACAAAGCATTTGCTTTACTGACTTGTTACAAGGTTTGAAAGCAAACTAATCTTGAATTTTATGTTTTAAAGTGTCTTTGCAAATTTGTTTGCCCAGGCAGATGGATAAAAAGGCATGTGAAACACGTGACTGTTCCCTGCTCGTTTTTCTAGACATGGAGTGGTGCTGGGTTCTTTGCATGTTTGTGCAGAGGACGCACCAGGTACTAGTTAGTGACTGTGTGTGCAGTGTTCAGTGCTGGCCTCTGTGTGCATGGTCAATTCTATGCATCTCCTCACATGGCTGAAGATGCATTTTTCACCATTTTAAACTGAAATATTATGTCTAATCATTTGTTATTTCAAAACCCTTCACAAATCACAATGTTTCATTAGATACTGTTCATTAAAAATGTCCACATGTTCGGGGTTTATTGGATTGAGTATAAATATCTCATTGTTCCAAAACCATTTACAGAAAAGATAAAATTATTCTTTCGCCAACTAAACAGCTTTGGCACATTTGTCAAACACTAATTGATGAAATATGTGGGCAGATTCCTGGGTTTTATATTCTCTTCCTTTATTTGTTTATCTATTTACCAGTTCTTCACTCTTTTGATAATGATAGCTTTATAATAAGTCTTGAACCAGGTATTGCAAATCATCTAAATTGATTCTTTTCCAATATTTTTTAAAAAATTTTTAGCCATTTGGTAGTGCCATATAAACTTTAAAATCAGCTTATAAATTTCTACAAAATGAGCAGTGTGAATTAATTGAGATTGTTTCTAAGTTAATTAGGGGCAAATTGACCAATAAGATTGAGGTTTTGTGTATGAATATGGTATGTCTTTATATTTATTTAGGTCTTTTAAATTTTTTATGAAAAAATTATTTGTAAAATAAAACTTAACTCAAAATGAATCCACAGACCTAAATAGAAGGATTAAAATTATAAGCACTTTGAAAATAGAAAAAAAGACTTTATGACCCTGAGTTTGGCAAAGATTTCTTAAATATAAAAATAACACAAATTATGAGACTAAATAAGAAGTAGGACTTCATCAAAATCACAGAAGAGGGGGCAGAAAGATTCTAAGAGCCAGAGACCCAATACACTTGCTGCCAGGTAGCTAGTGTCTACGTCCTATGACAAAGAAGCTACACCCAGGAAATCTCAAAAGTAGGGCTGTCTGCTGTGGGATATCTTTCTGCATGTTGTGAATATGTGTTGCACTGATTGGTTGATAAACTAAATGCTGATTGGCCAGTAGCCAGGCAGGAAGTATAGGTGGGGCAAGCAAACTAGGAAAATTCTGGGAAAAGGAAGGGCAGAGTCAGGAGATGACAACACCAGGAGAAGCAAGATGTGAAAATACCGACAAGCCCCAGCCACGTGGCAACTTATAGATTAATAGAAATGTGTTAAGTTATAAGAGTTAGCTAGCAAGAATCCTGAGCCACTAGGCCATACAGTTTGTAAGTAATATAAGCCTCTATGTGTTTACTTGTCTGAGTGGCTGTGGGATGGGTGGGCCACAGGAAAACTTCTGACTGCATTTGGTGCTCACTGTTGGTCACTGACACACATAGACCTAAAAAAGCTTAAAGACTCTGAATGCACAGAAACGGAGCCACACTAGGCTTCCTAGTCTCACAGTGGCATGCCAGTAGCAGCGCAGAGACTTGTCTCCAACAGCTGCCTGTGAGATGGAGCTGACCACCAGCCACCATAGGCTAAGCAGCATGGCAGATTCCTACCACAGTACACAGTGTTGTCTCCAAGCCACACAGCATACTGCATGGTAGATTTAGCTTCTGCTAGTATGGAGGAGGAGGAGGAGGAGGAGGAGGAGGAGGAGGAGGAGGAGGTGAGGTTTATGAGCTGCACACCGCTAGATGGAGGCATCGACCCACAGCCTCCCAGAATCAGCAGAGAGTATGGCTCCCAGAGCTGGAGGTGAATTACCTCCACCATGTTGAAAAGCTGAAATGGGTGGAGTCAGCAGCCAAGGCTACCGCTTCAGTCCTAAACACACAGTTTAGCAGTTTAAAATCTCTCCTGGTCAGAGAAGGATTATAGATTCACAATAAGTCAAATTAAGATGGAATAAGCCTCTAAATGGTTTACAGTGTGTATTAAAATGTACCTAGGTCTGGAAGAGAGAGGAAAAGGAGTATTTGCAGTTATAAAAGAAATAGTTTTAAAAAATAAAGTCTTTTAAAGAGACAGTAAAGGCAATATTAAAAAAAATAAGCCACATAAAGATGGAAATCACACATATAATCTGGATTGTGTTGTCTTTGGGATTTTTAACTACAGAAAGACATTTAATTGTAAAGGCTGCTGAGTTAAACCAATATGTATATTTTAAAGATATCTTGACTTCAAAATTTATGTCTAAGGATATTTTGCTTTAGAAAAGAGGTTCTACTTTTGTTTCCACAGAAGATGAGAACCTGTGGATTGCTTCCAGGCTAATGTGGATGGATCAACCAAGACCCCCTGAAAGGTCTCTAATGAGATCATGGTCCAGATGATCCAACATCCAGAATAGCTTCAAGGCAACTGGCTCAGATGATGCAGCCTCACAGACTATTCCAGTCAGGACTTGACCGTAATTCTTAATTTCGCAGGATCCCCATTAGATTGCCAACACCCTCAACCAGCAGGAAGTAGTATGAGAAGCTATGCCCAAATTCCCAAAATATTGTTTATGAATGTTTATTTTTATTGAAAGCAGGTTGATTATAAATTCAACCTCCTTTTAAAGAAGAAAAGAAGATAATAGAGATATGATAAGATAAAGAGTAACAACTTGTTTAAAATGTTTTACATTGCTATGAATTTTAGTTTATTGATAGAAATTTAAAGTTAATTTTGTTATACTGTAGTTATATTTCTACTCTTGTTTAAGGTATTATGTTTGTGTAGCTCATTTGAAATTATAAAGTTTAATTAAGAAATACAGATTAATAATTAGTCTTCTATGATGGTCAAAGTTATAGTCATGCTAGTTAAGTTTTCTAGGTATACATAGATATATTTCTATTAGGTAGGTAATCTTCAAACACTTCAGAAATATGGTATTTAAAATGTTTTAAAAACTTAGACTTTCTGGACAGTGAGACACATCTGCTCTTGGAAGCAACGATTTACCTCAAAGAGAAAGATGGGTGTCAAAGACACTCTATGTGGGGTTTATCTTCTTCTTGGTAAAAATAGCCATTTGGGCAAGAAGTTACTCTTGCCTGGACTACTGATAATATGTTGTATAAATTTGACATACAGGCCCTGAATATGTCAACATAGCTGAAGCACAAGAAAAGAACCTTAAAACCAACTACAAAAAAAAAAAAAAAATGATACAGGTCTTTGAAGAGGATATGAACAACTCCCTTAAAGAAACACAGGAAAACACAAACAAAAAATTGGAGAAAATTAATAAATCCCTTGAAGAAAGCAAAGAAAATACACAGAAACAGTTGGAGAAAACTAGTAAAACTATTCAAGACCTGAAAATGGAAATAGAAGCAATAAAGAAAACACAAACTGAGGGAATTCTGGAGACAAAAAAAAAAAAAAATAGGAATTCAAACAGGAACTAAAGAAGCAAGCTTCAACAACAGAATACAAGAGATAGAAGATAGACTCTCAGGCACTGAAGATACAAAAGAAGAAATGGATACACTGGCCAAAGAAAAAGTTAAATCTAAAAATTCTTGATGCAAAACATGCAGGAAATATGAGACCCTATGAAAAGATTAAAAGTAACAGGAATAGAGGAAGGAGAAAATCCCAGCTCAAAGGCCTAGAAAATATTTTCAGCAAAATCATAAAAGAAAATTTTCCTAAACTAAAGAAGAAGATGCCTATAAAGGTACAAGAAGCTTACAGAACACCAAATAGACTGGACCAGAAAAAAAAGTCCCCTTGGTACATAATAATCAAAACACCAAACATATTAGAACAAAGAAAGAATATTAAAATATGCAAGGGAGAAAGATCAAGTAACCTATAAAAACAGATCTATTAGAATTACACCTGATTTCTCAATGGAGACTCTAAAAGCCAGAAGGACCTGGACAGTGTGTTACAGAATCTAAGAGACCATGGATGCCAGCCCAGGCTACTATACCTAGCAAAACTTTCAATCTCCATACAAGGAGAAAATAAGATATTCCATGATAAACTAATTTAAATAATATTTTATGATGATATTTTATTTTTGCTTTAACAAATAAAGCTTGCCTGGGGATCAGAAGAAAAAGCCAGCTACTATATTAAACATAGAGGTCAGGCAGTGGTAGCACACGCCTTTAATCCTAGCATTCGGGAGGCAGAGATTCATCTAGATCTCTGTGAGTTCAAGGCCACACAGGAAAGCAGAGCCAGGTGTGGTGGCACACCCTTTTAATCCCAGGACTAGTTAACCATAGAGGTCTGGAGGTCTGTATAGACAGACAGGAAGTAATAGATCTGGGCAGAAAGAGGAAGTAATGTAGCTGGAAGGAGAGAGGAAGTAAGATGGCAGGGCACAAAAAGGTATACAGGCATGAGTAGAGTATACAGGAAATAGCTCTCCCTTGGGCTAAGAGCAGTAAGAACTTGTGGCTTCACTTGTTCTATTCCTCTGATCTCTCAATTTTCACCCCAATATCTGGCTCCAGGTTTTTTATTGATAAAAAGGTTTAGCAATTCATGTTACAATATTTATCTCCAAATCCAGCCCTACAGAAGGTGTTATAATGAAAACTTTCACCTAAGGAGGTTAACTACACCCATGAAAACAAGGAACAATCTCACACCAGCAAAATCAAAAGAAGGGATTCTCTCCTCTCTCTCTCTCTCTCTCTCTCTCTCTCTCTCTCTCTCTCTCTCTCTCTCTCTTTCTCTCTCTCTCACACACACACACAACAACAACAACAACAACAACAACAAAATAACAAATATCAGCAATCAGTGGTCATTGATAGCTCTCAATATCAATGGTCTCAATTCCCCAATAAAAAGACAGACTAACAGAATGAATGGACAAGAATCCTCCTTCTACTGCATTCAAGATACATACCTTAATATCAAGGATAGATATTACCTCAGGTAAAGGGTTTAAAAAATATATACCAAGCAAACTGGCCCAAGAAGCAAGCTGGTGTAGCAATTTTAACATCTAACAAAATAGACTTCAAACCAAAACTTGTCACAAGAGGTAGAGAAGGATACTATACACTCATCAAAGGAAAAATCCATGGTAGCTGAAGTTTTCCTGGTCCTGCTTGGCTCCCGCAGCCCTGTGGCCTCTTGTACCCAAGTAAACACACAGAGGCTTATATTAATTAAAACTGCTCAGCCATTAGCTCAGGCTAACTATTGACTAGCTCTTACACTTAAATTAACTCATAATTTTTAGCCACGTGGCTTGGTACCTTTCCTCAGTTCTGCCTTGTCATCTTGCTTCCTCTGTGTCTGTTTGGTGACTCCTGACTCAGCCTTCCTCTTTCCAGAATTCTCCTCTCTGTTTATCCACCTATACTTCCTGCCTGGCTACTGGCTACTGGCTAATCAGCATTTTATTTATCAACCAAATCAGATCAACACACATTCACAGCATACAGAATGACATTTCCATCAATCCACCAAGAAGATGTTTCAGTTCTTAATATCTTTGCCCCAAACACAAAGACACTCAGTTTTGTAAAAGAAACACTACTACAGCTTAAATCACATATAGATCCTCACACACTGATAGTTGAAGACTTCAATACTCCACTCTCACCAATGGACAGGGCATCCAGACAAAAACTAAACAGAGAAATACTGGACATAACAGACGTTATCAATCAAATGGGTTTAACACATATTTAAACAAAAGAATACACGTACACTTGTGGAACTTTGTCCAAAATTAACCACTTATTCAGACACAAAGTAACTCTCAATAGGTAAAAGAAAATTGAAATAATTCCCTGCATTCTATCATAGCATCACAATTTAAAGCTGGATATTAATGACAACAGAAAGCTTACAAACTCATGGAAACTGAACAACTCTCTATTGAATGAAAAATGGGTCAAGACAGAAATAAGAAAGAAATTAAAGACTTTCTAGAATTTAATGAAAATGAATGCACAGTATATCCAAACTTATGGGACACAGTGAAAGCAGTCTAAGAGGAAAGTTCATAGCACTAAGTGCCTGCATTTAAAAAAAAATGGGAAGATCTCATACTAGCAACTTAACAGCACATCTGGAAGCTCTGGAACAATGCTGCGATCTTTACTACAGATTCTCATATTGTGGTGACCCCAACTATAAAATTATTTTCATTGCTACTTCATAAATGCAATTTTGCTACTATTATGAATCCTGATATACATATCTGATATGGAGGATGTATGATATGGGACTCCTGTGAAAGGGTCATCTGAACCCCAAATGGGTTGCAACCCCACAGGTTGAGAATCACTGCTCTAGAACAAAATGAAGGAAGCATACCAGGTATAGTATATGGCAAGAATTAATCAAACTGAGGGCTGAAATAAATAAAATAGAAACAAAGAGAACAATACAAGGAATCAATGAAACAAAGAGTTGGTTCTTAAAGAAAATAACAAGATAGACTAACCCTTATCCAAATTAACTAAAAGACTAAGAAGGAATATTCAAATTAACAAAATCAGAAATGAAAAGGGGGAACATAACAATAGACATCAAGAAAATCCAGAGAGTCATAGGAGATACTTTAAAAACCTGCACCCTACCAAATTTGAAAATCTAAAGGAAATTGGTAATTTTCTTGATATGTACCACTTACTAAAGTTAAATCAAGATCAGATAAACAATTTAAATAGACCTATAACCCTAATTCCTTATAAACATATATGCAAAAATACTCAATAAAATATTTGCAAACAGAATCCAAGAGCACATCAAGAAGATTATCCACTATGACCAAGTAGGCTTCATCCCAGAGGTGCAGGGATGGTTCAACATATGAAAATCAGCAACATTATATGGTGGCATATAAACAAACTGACAGAAAAAAAAACAAACAAACAAAAAAAAAAAAAAAAAACACATGATCATCATCTCATTAGATGCCAAAAAAGCCTCTGACAAAATCCAACAACCCTTCATGATAAAAGTCTTGGGTAGATTAGGGATATAAGAAATATAATAAACGCAATATATAGCAAGCCTATAGCCAACATCAAATTAAATGGAGAGAAACTCAAAGAAATTCCACTAAAATTGGGAACAAGAAAAGGCCATCCACTCTCTCCATATCTATTCAATATAGTACTTGAAGTTCTAACTAGAGTAATAAGACAACTGAAGAAGATTAAGGGGATTAAAATTGGAAAGGAGGAAGTCAAAGTATTGTTATTTGTATATGATATGATAGTATATTTAAATGATGATAAAATTTCCATCAGGGAACTGCTGCAGCTGATAAACACTTTCAGTGACATGGCCGGATACAAGATTTACTCAAAAAAAATCAGTAACCCTCTTCTATACAAATGACAACTAGACTGAGAAAGAAATCAGGGAAATAACACCTTTCACAATAGCCTCAAATAATATAAAGTATCTTGGGGTATCTCTAACCAAGCAAGTAAAAGAATTGTATGATAAAACTTCAAATCTTTGAAGAAAGAAACTGAAGAAGACATCAGAAAAAGAAAAGATCTCCCATGCTCAAGGATTTGTGGTATTAACATAGTAAAAATGGCCATCTAAAAGCAATCTACAAATTCAAAGCAATCCCCCAGCAAAATTCCAACACAATTCTTTATAGACCTTGAAAGAACAATTCTCAATTTCAACAATTCTCAACTTCATAATGTAAAAACAAAAAACCCAGGATAGCTCAAACAATCCAGAACAATTAAAAAACTGCTGAATATCCCACCATTCCTGATTTCAAGCTGTACTACAGAATTATAGTAATTAAAAATTACATGATGTTGTGATAAATACAACATGTTGATCAATGAAATCGAATTGAAGACCCAAACCTAAATCCATACACATATGAAGACCTGAGTTTTGAAAAGGAAATCCAGAAATACACACTGGAAAAAAGCATCTTCAACAACTGGTGCTCATCAAACTGGATGTCTGCATATAGAAGAATGCAAATAGACCCATATTTATCACTGGTCACAAAACTAAAATCCAAGTGGATCAAAAATCTCAACATAAAAATCAGAGACACTGGACCTAATAGAAGAGAAAGTTGTGAATATTCTTGGACTCTTTGGCATAGGAAAAGAACTTCTGAACAGAATACTGTTAGCATAGACACCAAGATCAACAATTAATAAATAGAACCTCGTGAAACTAAAAAGCTTCTGTAAGACAAAGGACACCATCAATCAGATAAAGCAACAGCCTACAGAATGAAAAAATATTGTTTCCAAGTCCACATTTAATAGAGGACTAATATCCAAAATACATAAAGAATTCAAGAAACCACACATCAAAAAAAGAATCTAATTTTAAAATGGGGTACAGATCTAAAAGAATTCTGAATAGAGGAATCTCAAATGTCTGAGAAACACAAGGAAATGTTAAACATCCTTAACCATCAAGACAATACAAATCAAAATGACTCTGAGATTTCATCTTACACCTGGCTAAGATAAACACACACACACACACACACACACACACACACACACACACACACAAGGGGAACATTCTTCCATTGCTGGTGGGAGTGTAAACTTGTACAGCCACTATGGGAATCAATATGATGCTTCTCAGAAAACTGAGAATCCATCTACATCAAGACCCAGCTATATCACTCTTAAGCATATGCCCAAAGGGCACTCTATCCTACCACAAGGACATTTGCTAAACCATGTTCATTTAGACTTTATTCATAATAGCCAGAAACTGGAAACAGCCTAGATGTTGCTCAAAAGAAGAAAGGAAAAACAAATTATGATACATTTACATAATGGAGTATTACTCAACTATTTAAAAAACATGACATCATGAAATTTGCAGGCAAATAGATGAACTAGGGAAAAGAAATCCTGAGTTGTGTAACCATGACCCAGAAAGACAGATACATTATGTATTCACTTATAAGTGGATATTAGATATTAAGTAAATGATGACCAAGCTAGAATTTGTAAACACAAAGAGGTTGGATAAAGACAAGGGGTTTAGTGGGGATGCATGGATCTCCATGGGAAGGGGAAATAGAATAGATTTTATGGGTAGACTGGGGGTGGGGACAGGAGCAGAAAGGAGTAGGTGGGAGGGAGATGGGTTGAAGGGAGAGAGTGCTGGAAAAGATGGATGTAACTGGAGGGGGTTGTGGAAAGTAGAAATTTCCTGGGATCTATGAAGGTTGATCCTAATGAGGACTCCTAGTAATGGGGGATATAGAGTCTCAACTGTCTACCTCCTATAGCCAGGTGATGCTTCCAGTGGAAGGACTAGGTTGCATTCAGCTGAGTTGTTGGCCAAGGGGGCCCCATGGAAATCCCCAACCAACCTAGACTAATGCTACAACAAAGGGTTGCTCTTCCCAAACTGACAGTGGGGTCCCATTGCCAAAGACAACATCCACACAACTCATTGAACATGGAGAAGTCAAGCTCATGCCTACATGGAACCCTAACCCCTACAATCTATTCTCTTTGGTGCAGGAAGGTCCTCTGCAGGTTGTTGAAAGAGAAACGTGGACACCAATCCAGCCATAAAATATTTGACCTACAATCTGTCTTACCTACAAAATATGCTAGGGCAATGGTGGCACAGAACTTGTGAGAGTAGCCAGTCAATGTCTGATTTGACTTTAGGCACACTTCGCAAGAAGGAATCCATACAGGACACTGCTTCAGTAACCAAGAACCAGAGACTAGATAGCCCAGAGACATAGGGTAAAACCAAACATGGCTAATCTAAAAAAAATCAATAAAATGATTCATAATTATATTCTGCTATATTTATCGATCAGTACCTTATCCAGTTATCATCAAAGAAGATTCCTCCAGTGGCAGATGGACACTGATGCAAAAACCCAGAGCCAGACATTATGTGGAAAGTGAGTCTAAATTGGAGGTCACCATTGGGTCCTTCCCATAAGAGCTTAGGGAATTCTGTGGAAGAAGAAGCAGAAAGGTTTTAAGAGTCAGAGGAGAAGGAAGACACAAGAAGAACATGGCTCTCTGAATCAACTAAGCAAGGCATATATGAGCTCACAAAGACAGAAGCAGCAATAATTGCATTTATATGGGTCCTCTGTGTATATAACTATTAGCATAGTATTTTTATGGGACTCCTGACTATGAGAACAAGTGGGTCTCTAACTCTTGTGCCTGCTCTTGGGGTTCCTTCCTCCTGTTGGGTTGCCATGTTCAATTTCAATATGACAGTTTTTGCTTCATCTTTTTGTATTTTATGTTGTCAGATTTGGTTGTTTTCTTTTAGAAGCCTGTTCTTTTATAATGAGAGGTCGAAAAGAGGTAGATCCATAGTGGAGGGAGGTGGTGAGGAACTGGGAGGAGTGGGGGAGGAGAACCTATGATCAGATATATTGTATGAGAAAAGAACCTATTTTCAATTAAAAAAAAAAGAAAAGAAAAGAAATCACACAAATTCTCTGATAAAGAAAATAACACTTGTTTTTATAGGGAACTCAGGCTCAATTCTCAGTACTCACATGGCAGTTTACAACTCCATTTCCAGGGTATCCAGCACCCTCTTCTGGTATCTATGGGTACCCAGAATGAATATGATACATAAACATACATATAAGCAAACGCTTGCATACATAAAATAAATTAGTAAATCTAAAAATTAAATAAGGACATATACCTAGGTTAAGATATGAAGAATTGTGACCACCAAATCAGAATCAAACAAACCTGGTTAATAGAAGTTAAAGAATAAAACAGATATCTATCTGATCAAAGAAAATGTAAAGATGCCAAACACATAAAAAAGTTACCCAATGTCATTAGTTGTTAGGAAAATGCCTGGGCCAGGTAGGTAGTAGAGGTGCTACAGAGGGGGGGAAGGGGGAAAAAGAGGGAGTAGGGTGAGAGTAACACAAAAAGAGAGGGGGAGGGGAGGTAAATAACGCTGAGGATGTTTGGAAAGGGCATACAGAAACACTATTTTATAAGTTTACTTAAAATATATATAATATTTTATGTGTATATATACATGCATACCTATATCATTATGTCACACAGGGTAATAATGCTCCCCCAGGACCCAGACTATCTAATACCACAGGGCCAGGCAAGGAAAACCACCATTCAAGTTGTTGGCTAGAGGGGTCCAAGAGACCCCAAAAGCAAAATAAACCAACACCGTTATCCTTCATAGCCCCAAGTAACTTGAAGGTTAGAGTCCATTGCTGAAGACACTACATACAACAGACATAGGAACTGTAGCAGCTGAGCTGATATTCACATGAAATCTTTTTCCTGAAGGTAGCTCTAAAGTATTGGAAGGTGCAGTGCAAGCTGCCATGCAAGAAAACAGCAATCAATTTTCTTACTTGGCTGTAAAGCCTGCAAAATACAACTGTGAGTGGCCCAGCAAGATATTCTCAGTGGTGTAATAGTGACACTATTACCTTGGGGATAACCAATAGCTGTCTAATTAAAGCCTGCTCAATATAGGAAAACTCAAACCTGGTACTGTAACCCTAGTCAACGACACATAACTAGAGAGAAAATAGACCCTGGAGGAATACATTCTACTGCTATTTCCCTAAATCAATACAGCTTCTAAGAATATTCTAAATACGTATCCTTATACCCAGAGCTACATGTAGCTCTCACTCCTCAAAAAAGAAGTTTCTTTTTGCAGTAGATGGAGGCTACTACAGAGATCCACAACTTATCAAGATGCAGAAAATGAATGTCTATGGTATTCCCAGCCCCAGTTGGTTTATCTACAAAACAATCCCTACACCTAAGGATCAGGAAACATCAAGCCAGGGGAGGGAGAAAGATTGTAAGAGCCTGATGCAAGATAGGGATACTGCACCCCTCAAATCTCAACAGTATGTCTGCCTACAAAGACCTGAAGAATGGCAAGGTAATCCAGTTTCTTGTCATTTTTAGTATCCCTAAACTCATGTACATATGTGCAACACTAAATGGACTCAGTGCAGTGAGTGCATGCGTGCGTGCATGCGTGTGTGCGTGTGTGTGTGTGTGTGTGTGTGTGTGTGTGTGTCTAATAAGTATATTCTCTATACAATTGGAAAGTCATTGTAGTTGTGAAAATTAAATAGGATTTCTATGACAAGAAATTAATAAGCAATCTCTCAAGAGGAAAAAAAAGATTTACATCCTAGATTCTACCATTAACATTAATTATACAATTGAGCATCCCTAATCTGTAAAATCCAAAACCTAATATTCCCCAAATTCAGGACTTTTAAAGTGTCAACAGACTATCACAAGAAAAATCTTGTAAATGGCTTCTTCTTATGGTTGTAGAAAAAAATGTAGAAAATTATTCTCAAGCTATATGTATAATGTATATATGAAATATAAAGGAATTTCAAATGTGGACAGGGATCCCATCCTCAAAATGTATTGCTGTGCTGTGTATAAATATTTCAAAGTCCAAAGGAAAAATTGAAATCCAAACTATCTCTGGTGTCAAGTGCTTCAAATAAAGATCTTTGATCTTTACTAGTCTGATGACATTACCTGTTCCTCTGGAGGGGTCCTTCAAGATAGTAAGGCCAATCATGTTGCTATCTCCCCAACAGCATCCTAAGGCTTATAAAAGTCTCTGATGAGGGCCAACAAGGGTCCCAGTCGTCTGCACTATCATCTCCCACATATCACCATAATTCTTCTCCATCTTCATCTGCTTCCTGATCCTCCCCTACACCCCTGCTCATGCCTCTTCCTTCCTTTCCATCCATTTCTGATGTTATTGTGTTTTAAGAGAGCCAGACTTTGCACGGGCTGATCTCTCTTCCTACAGATTTCTTTGGGATCCACCTCTTCCATAGCTTTGGCCAAACATCCCTTTATTTAAAATCATGAATCTCTTCTCATGGTTTCCCCTGTAGCTTCAATCACTGTGGCATTCTATACTTAGTCACTGGCTTTATCAGCTGTTAGCCTCTGCACACTAATTTGCTACTGTCTGCAGCACAGAGAGCATCACATTAGGCAATTTATGTATGTTGGCCTTGTTAGATTTGTACAATGGCTCTGAGATGGAAATTCTTTGTCTTGGAATAATAAGGAAATGAACAAAAAATAAAATAAAGAGACTGAACAACTTACCCACGACTATCAGGGTTTGAAGAGGAAGCATTAAAAATCAGTTCTGACCCCAAAAAAAGGTATATTCAGGGTGATAGGCCCCTCAACAATGAGTCATGGATCAAGAAGGAGCCCATGGGCCCTGTCCCTTATGAAGAACTGTCTGCTAATCGATTCTGGGATAGTAGTAGTCATTGTCTTCAATTGTGCAGCCACTGAGCTGCCCACCAGGCTCCAACAGCAAGACCCAAATCCAGAGTCATACAGATGACCCTAGTTAAATTCAATGTGTTTCAAAATAAATTTAAAAAAAAAAGACATGAATTTTAAAGAAGTATAGGAAGAGGGGGTAAATAGAGGTGGGAGGAACATCAGATGTACTCAATACATACATGACATTAGCAAAGAACAAATTCAATTCTAAAAAAATCTCACTTCTGTCAATCACCATGATCCATTATTTTCTACTGTGACTCAGGACCTTCTATGGTGGGACAGACAGAGCCTGCAGACAGACACTCTAACTACAGACTTCTATCACTCTCGTCCTTTTGTTGAATTTAAGTGGTAACTTCTTCAAGATGTCTCTACAGACACTGTAGCCTTGAAAAAGGAAAAATATCCAGTTAGTGATGCTTTTTGGAGGTGTATTTGATGACAAATAAAAGTATAGTCCATACTGTGAACATTCAACATAAAGACAAACAGCCTTTGCAGTAGAAAATTCGGGAATACGGAACTAAGAATTCAGTATCACATTTCATCAACTTTCCACCTTCCCTAGAGACATATTAGAGGTAATTTCATGGAAACAAGTGAGTCACTACTTCCTTTCTCAATTATAGATTGCCAACTGACAGTGATATTTCTGTTGGTGACTATTGTTTTCACTATAAATTTGAGTCCTGGGAGTATAGAATATTTATCTGAAAATCCTTAATGCCGAGCACATAAAAAAATTTTCAAATAAAAAAGTCTCAATGAACATTTGCTGACTGAGTCAATGAAGTGAATAATGAATAACAGAAGCACTAGGAGGAATGGAGAAAGGTAACTCTACTAAACCACAGTACGGTTTCTTAAAGGAGACTTTTATCTTTCCTCCTGACTTGAAACATAGACAGAACTATCTTAAATAACGCTATTGCAATGGGATTTTAAAGTGATTACTGCATATCACAATAAGTAATGTTCCAATTTAGAGCTGTGGGTGATTGGTTCAATATGGAACGGCAGTGAATGCTAAGAAAAGTGTCTGAAATCCAGTAGCTTATTGGTTAAATATTGGTTTAATTTAAATCTGAATCTTAATCCAGGCATAACCCCCCTCCTCAGGCAGCCCCTTTCAAGCTTTCTCTGTTGTATGGCAGTATTTTGCATCTGTATCTGTGTACTATATTACACCATAAATACTGGGAATCAGGGACTGTGGCTTATTCTCACAACTAAAAACAACGCTGTGAAGTTAGTGGGCATTCACACAGTATTTCTATAATCTAACAGATTTACTCTCTCCATAGCCACTCCTACTTACAGTAAATGAGGACAGCTCTTTTGCTTTGGTTTTGTTTTTTCCTGTGGAGAGTCAGTTGTGGTAACTACTTTAGGCACATAGCAAAATGGAAGGGGACAATCTATAAATAGCTGGACTACCCGTGAAATAGCTTCATAAATATCACATCAGACACACTATCTGATGGGCCGTGTCCAAGAAAGCCATGGTAGTTTAACATGTACTGGCCACATACAATTCATCAATCCTGGTCCAAATATATCTACATACATCAGTTCATTTAGTCCCAACACCAACTTCATTAATCTACAGTAACTACTCCCCATTTTCTGGATGAGCAAATTAAAGGTGAAAACACTGAGCAACTCTGGAGTCACACATAAGTCTAAAACAGGACAAGGGTGAGTTGTACAGGCTCAGGGTCTTTGGTTTTAACATTATGTCTATTACATATTACATATTTCTTTATTCAGAGATTATCTTTTGCCTCTCTCTATTCGCTCTGATTGTCTTTCATTTCAACAAGCTTTAGACTTTGACAGATAGTCTTCCAGTGTAGGGTCTGGCTCTTTGTAGGAGTTGAGAGAGTTGATTCTTGATTGCCCTGCACAGTCCTATCACTTACAGTAATAATTACAAAAGCAAAGGTGTAATAAAGTGGAAGGTTTTAAGCCATATTTTATGAGTCACACATGGGCTCTAAAAAGCTGCCATTTTACTATTTCTTTTAGAGATACTTAATAGGTAATGTCAGTAGTGAAGTTTAGTGCCTAACCAACACTGACTATTCCTTTCCCCTAGAATGATCAGCCCTCTTAAAGCAAGAATAACCCAAGGAGCCAGGCAGTGGTGGTGCACGCCTTTAATCCCAGCACTCAGGAGGCAGAGCCAGGCGGATCTCTGTGAGTTCGAGGCCAGCCTGGTCTACAAAGCGAGTTCCAGGAAAGGCGCAAAGCTAACACAGAGAAACCCTGTCTCGAAAAAAAAAAAAAAAAGGAATAACCCAAGGAGTATGGAGACATGTATGTGTATGGGTTCACACTCATATCACTGAGGCAAAAACTGAAATGTGGAAGAGTTAGGATTAAAGTGTTGCAACAACTATATAGATTGGATGACCAGAAAAAGCTGTAAGGGAAAAAAAGACCAAAATGAGGATATTATCCAGAAAATTAAAATTGTATGTGGCTGTACTTACAGCATATACCACCTAGAAGAAATGGCCCTAAACTGTAGACACAGCATGAAACAGGCATTGCTGAGTTGGTTGGTTTCACATTAACTCATATTATCTGACCTCCTCTGACATAGTTCAACATCTAAACATTTTTCACTCCTCTCTAATAAACTAAACATCCCTTCACCCTGCTACAGCTGGGTTTCCAATAATGCCTCTTAGACTGGAAGCTGGGTACCCAAGGCTGTTGATAAGCTGAATTCTTTCTAGTCCTTGCCTTCTGCTTCAATTCTGAATCTCATTTTGCATTTTCCACAAAAGAAGAATATACGTTTATGCTTGGGTATTACTGGGAATAGTTTTTCAGCTTAAACATGAGTTTGCCACAGAACATATTTATCCTTTCTCAACACCATCCGCCCAAATCTAGAATACTCACTCGAGCACCCCCAGAATTTTCCCATGTGGAGCAACTCACTGTTGTTCCACATTGTATAAAGATCTGGAAGGTTCTATCAAATTTTGCATTACATATTCAAGATATTTTATTAGAGATAATAGAAGTTTAGATTGCTGTATGTTCTTGGCAATTTTAGTATACTGTTATTATTTAAGGACCTTTTAGATCCTTTTCTATGAAAACCTGTTATGTGTGCTACATATCTATGGCTTTTGTTTTGGTGATTATTTTCTTGGCATGTACTATTACATCCATTAAGCCACCCTATATCTTTCTTTATATTTTATATCTGACTTAGAATGTTGAGCATCCTTGACTTTAGCTAGTATACGCAATGTATGTCATAGATTTTGTCAACTTGACATAAACCTAGACATACCTGGGAAGAGGGAATCTCATTTGTGAAAATGCCTCCATTAGACTGTGGGAGGGGGGCCCAACCCACTGTGGAGCTTACAACCCCTAAGCAGGTGAGTCTGGGATAAATAAGAAAGCCAGGGGAAGCAAGCTAGTAAGCAGCACTTCTCCATGGTTTCTGCTTCAGTTCCTGCCTCCATGTTCCTGCTTTGAGTTCCTACCCTGACCTAGCCTAGCCTAGCCTGGGAGTTGTAATCTGGAATAAACCCTTTTCTTCTGACTTGGTTTTGCTTGTGGTATTTCATCCCAGCAGCAGAAAGCAAATAAGAACAATCTGCTTCTCAGCACTGGCTTATTATAGTTGGAACTTTTAGTTTTTATTTTGTTTTCTAGGTATTTGTTCATGGTCCTGCATTTTCCAATTTCATGGTGCAGTGTGCCACGGTTATCATTCAATTCAAAGCATTTTATCACATCAATGTTCTTTCCTTATTTAATTCATTGAATACCGACAACTATTTTTCTTGATTTCCAAAATTCAGGAACTTTAGTTATCTTTGACGGTAGAATCAGTTGAGGTTCAAAAGTTCCCATAATACTCTGGTGGGAGGTAGGATATTTGTATTTATTTATAGGGTTTCATATTATAATTTTACATATACCTACAATATGTGGTGGTCAAATTAGATTACTTAACACTCCTATCTCTTCAAATATTATCGTCTATGTGTGATAGGACCTTCCAACCTCTTCTCCTCCAGTTATTCTGAAATGTGTGATTGGTATTGCAGCCAATGATTAACACATTGCTATAGACCAATAGACTCACCTCTCCCCTTGGCGCATTAGTACTCATTAGTCATCTTTCTCTCCTCTTCTCCCCATGCCCTTCTTATACTCTAGTGACTTCTGTCTACTCTCTGCTTCTCTCTGAGCAACTATTTTAGCATCCTTTAAAGAGTGAGAAGATAGTAATTGATAGCTGGACCTGTTTTTAGCATCTTTTTGCTTGGATTTGACCCATCTTTGCTTTTGCTTGTTTATTTGTTGCTGTATGGACCTATCATACATATGACCCAGAGTCTCTTGCCCTACCTGTCCTTTATTTCTGTGGTTGCTATAGTAATATTCATGTGGACTCCATCCAAACTTGTGCAGATGTAACCTGGCAGCACCTTGCCTCACCCTATGACACATACTCCTCACTTTCTTTCCCAGAGCTAGCTTCTTGGTCAAGCCATAGCTTGGGATGCCACCCATAACACTGTAGCAGAGAAAAGACACCAATGGATAAGTACTTGTTTGCTTTCTATCTGTCTTTTTTGGAAGACAGGCAAGGAAACTATTTCCCATAACCTGTCAGCCACATCTCTGCTATTGGATAAAGTAACCAATTACCTGCAACAGTGAGAAGAGAAAGAAGTAGAAGAGAGGTTTAAATTAAAAGAGCCTGAATCCTTACCTTTCAAAAGCCATTTCCAGTGGGCAGACTTTGACATAGCCTTATAAACCAGGGAAAATACCTCGCCAATATTAAATACGTAATCTAAACAAGTCTGTATTTTTTAAGTTTTTATTTAAAGTGCCACTTTACTATGAAGATACATTATTTATTATTGGTAATATGTTGGTGGTAATAAGTGATTTCCATAATTTTAAAATGATTTTAATCTGGAAAAAGGCAAAATTATTTATATGCTAATAATAATGGATTTGCCTTAAAATTATGCCACTTATCTGTCAGTTTATTTCACAAATATTTGCTGACAGACTTTTCCACTTTGCTTCCATATTGAAGCTAGTTCATTTCCAGATCTGCTGTAAACTACATAACGTCACCCATTGCTTAATGTCTCTCAGCCTGTTTTCCCTTTAAAAAGGAAAATAATAAGGATAACAACATAACCAACAACAGTAACCTTGCACACATATTGTGAAGCCTGCCTGCTTTTACCACACATCCACACAGCATGCTGCTAAGGACAGCTAGTACTGAATCCTGGGACATTTCTTTCAGATCTTTCTGTGTGCTTCACCTAAGAAAGTTCTAGAAAGTGCTTGAATCATAACCAAGAAAGATTTGTGGATTGGGTTGACCCATTCCTCACACTACTTCTTTGACTTGTCTTGTCAGACAGGCTCTGGAGAAGACTAAGAAAGTGAGGTGCAAACTCTCAACCCTCCAGGGTTGTGTTGAGACAGTACACACTCCTGAGAGGGAATGATCACCCAGACCGAAGAACTGAGTCACTCCACAGCAACCTTACTTAGAATAAACGCCATAGTAGACACTTTTCTTCTGCCTGCTCCAAAGGCATGAACCGCACACACTCCCCTTCATCGAGGAAAGGCAGGAGGCACCTCTGTGCTTGAGAAGTACAGCTCAACAATTCCCTGTTGACTCCAGTTGGAGGCTGAAGTTGATGCAACATTTTCCATTTTTCTGGTTTTATCTCTTTTTTATGGCAGGGATATGTTATGTGGATCTTTGTACTGCTCATATTAATGTAGTCTCTAAGCACAAGTGAAAATTCATTCTCTGATCCCAAAAGAGGCGATAACTACTTTAAAGAATTTCTCTCCACCAATTCTTTTTCCTAGGGAATCCAGCTGACAGGCCTGAGTTATTTCAGATGGTTTAGATACAGGATTTTATGCACACATTTGTTTTTATATATACTCATAGGTGTTCTCACATATCTTTCACCTCTTTCAAAATTTAGAAGGAATAAAAACACGAGCCTTGAGTAAATCATACAAGCTCTCCCGTCTGTTCGACTCATCCTTTGTTCAGATGTGTCTCCTCTCCCCACCCCCCTTCCTGGTCTAGCCTGTTTTATTCCATCTGAAGAGGTCAGAGTCCATCTCTTCTGTCTACACTCCAAGGGCCTTGTACGCTTGTTGTTTAACCTGGGGAAAGAACCTGAAAACAAGCCTCCTCGGGGACCTGAGAAGCATCAGAGCAAACTCCAGGAAGGGCAACACAGTGGAAGGAAGAAGTGGTATTTCACTCCATCCCTAAGAAAGGTGTTTACACCTAAGTCAATACATCCAGAACAGTCTTCGGCTTTCTAGGTAGGCTTCATATGGGGTTACAAGATGAAAGAGTGCATTGCAGCTGTCCGATTATTTACCAAATAAAACAGCACTCAGCCAGAAAAGGAAGGAACGGCTCCAGGAGCGCTGCCTCCCCTCTGTGGTAACTGCACTGTGCAGTATCAATCACAGCCCTTCATAATTTTAATTTTTAAATGGAGAAATAAATTTACATGGTATAAAAATATCACCATGTTCAACATTTCCTATTTGTCCTGACATTTTTATTATTCTAAACATAAAACAGTTTATATGTAAATTGCCATATGCTCTTAAGTTAAACCAATAGAATACTGTCTGGGAAAAAAAAATTCATTGTTTTGTTGTAAATGTGTATAACAACCCACTGCACAAATAGTTCAAGAAAATTATAGAAAAGTGACACATAGACATAGCAAGAAAACTTTGTGTGTGACTCAACTGGGTCATGAATTCTGTGCATGCTTGGTACTGGTTATGTTCCAGTAATTAGTACGTTCTGTTTAGAGTAAACACTAGGTAATTGTTCTAGTTAGGGTAACTATTGTTATGATGAAACACCATGAGCAAAGCAAACAGGGCAGGAATCTGGAAGCAGGAGCTTATGAAGAGACACGGAGGAAAGCTACTTATTGGCTTGCTGCCCATGGCTTGCTCAGCCTTTCTTCTTCTTCTTTTTTTTTTTTTTTAATCATCAGGTCATACTTCAAAAACCTAATAGCAACCAGGACCACCAGCCCAGGAGTGGTCCCACCCACAGAGGGCTGGACCCTCCCCCATCAATCATGAGTTAAGAAAATGGCCTACAAGCTTGCCTACAGCCTGAACTTAGGAAGGCATTTTCTCAGTTGAGGATCCCGTATCTCAAATGACTCTAGTCTGGGTCAAGTTGACATAAAATAGGCAGCACAGTACTGAAACATTAATCTTCTATTTTTAATTGACAAAGAAAATGCAAGCTGTGTGCTTCCCAATGCCGTAATGAACACTGGGGGTTACCAGCTTAGAAAGAGGAAGTCTTATTCTGGATGATGGCGTTACAGGTTTCAGTCCATCATGGGCTGGCCCTGTTGCTTTGGGGCTTGTGACACAACACATCCACATCACAGTGGCAGCACATGACAAAACACATTCTCATGGCTGAGATGACAAGAAGAAAAGTAAAACCGGAAGGGGCTGGGGTCTATCTTCCCTTCAAGGACAAACCCTCAGTGAGTGGAGGACCGTCATCTAAAAGGGTCTATGTCTTCCCAGTAGGGCTACTGGCTGGGAGCCGAGTCATCAACACAAGGGCCTTGGGGTATACAGCCAAACCATGCAGCTTACATGGGTAGAGATTATGTATTTTACTACTATGTTACTATCTCAGGGTTTTTTGTTTTTATTTTGGTTTTTTCTTGGGGGGAAGGTTTTTTTTTTGTTGTTTTTTTTTTTGAGCTGAGGATCAAACCCAGGGCCTTGTGCTTGCCAGGCAAGTGCTCTACCACTGAGCTACTAAATCTCCAACCCTTTTTGTTTGTTTTTTGTTGTTGTTGTTGTTGTTTTGTTTTGTTTTTTTACTATCTCAGTTTTAAAATACATTCACGCATACAAACATACACACACTCATATACCTGGACACACAGTGTATGGCACCAAATAGGTACTTAGATATTTACCATGACTGTGTTCAAAGACAATTTACTGTAAGATAAAATTAAACTCCAATTTGTTTCTCACTAGAGCTATCATGATAAAGTTTTTCCCCCTTAAGGAAGATTGCTATATAAGAAAGTCCACAAACAGCCATTTATCGTTTAATTATCAATTTATTATATACTTTATTCTATTATTAAGCATACTGGACTAATTTTAAATAAATTGAGTAGGACAATAGAAAAAGCGTACAACATTCCATTTTTATACATTTAAAAGATTTTGGAGAGAGTGCCTATTTAGGATGAAACAAGAGAAGAGAGGGTTGGTGCCACATGAAAAACTAATGATGTGATCCCAGCAGGAGGTCATGCCACTGAGCATGCACTCACTCACTCACTCTGGGATTACTTACTACTGTCTCCTGAGGACCAGGGTCTCCCTTGACCTTCGAGGTATGGAAGTGATGGAACTTACATTCCCAAAGTACAGAAAGAAAAATGACAAAGAGTTGAAGAACACCCAGTAGTGATAGGGACTATGAAGAAAAGAGGCAGGGCAATGGGACATCTGAGCAGGGTGTGAAGTAACCTGATTTGCATTCTTCATATACCATTTAGCTACTGTGTGGAGAATGAGCGACAGGAAACAGCTTTGGAAGCAGAAGCAGTCGGGACTCTCTTATCTTACATAAACAAGAATTAAGAACAGCTTGAACTACAGTGTTAATCAAAGTGCTAAGAAGGGGCTAGAAATTGCATTTTTTGAAGATAAAGAAAACAAAAGTTTTTAATGGAGTATTAAAGACATCAATAATGGTTTGAAGGCTTGGAAAGAAATATTATGTGAGCTAGGTATGGTAGCACACACCTAAAATGCCAGCATTCTGGAGACAGAGGAAGAAAAATCTCAAGTTTGAAGATAGCCTGAGCTACATAGTGTGTGGTGTTTAGAGGTGGAGCTCTGCTGTGGATATCGCTCTGTACAAATAAAATGCTATTTGGCTAGTGGCCAGGCAGGAAGTATAGGTGGGACAAGAGAGAAGAAAATTCTGGGAGGTGGAAGGCTGGGGGGAGAGAGACACTGCCAGCCACCGCCATGACAAGAAGATGTAAGGTACAGGTAAGCCACGAACCAAGTGGCAAAGTATAGATTAATAGAAATGTGTTAATTTAAGATAGAAAAAGTAGATAACGAGAAGCCTGCCACGGCCATATAGTAATATAAGCGTCTGAGTGATTATTTTATACGTGGGTTATGGGACTTTGGGGGCTTGGTGGCACCTGGAGAGAAGCTCTCCAACTACAGAGCTCAGTGGTAGACCAATTGTCTAACATACACAAGACCCTGGATTCAGTCCCCAGCATGATAAACATATATATGGTGAAAGATAAACCACTGCATAAATGAGGGATTATAATATTAATGCATAAATTTATACAATATTGTTTATAGTAAGTAGTATAATACACAGAATAAATAAGTAATGGGTCGCGATACATTACTATGTTTGTATATTAATATTTATTTGCGTAACCAAGGGCCAACAAGACGACTCGGTAGGTAAAGACGACTGTCGCCAAGCGTGACCAGGTGAGTTCGATCCCTGGACTCCACACAGTGGAAGGAGAGAAATGACCCCTGCAGAGGTGTCCTCCAAGCTTCACTCCTGCTGGTGACACAAAAGTAACTAATATAAGAGACCAAACAAAGGAAAACTATATTAATGTAATATTAATACTATAAATTATAAATGTATGTCATTATATTAGAGTAATGTACAATATGATGGTATATTTATAAATATGTAAATCAATATGATAGGCATATACTCATCCAGGAAAAAAAAAAAAACAAGAATTGAAATTCCAAATATGGCTAGGCCTAGCGGCTGTAACCTCATCTACCAGGAAGACTTATTTCAAATTCAAGTTTGCCTGAGCTGAACAGTGAGTTCCAGGTCAGCTTCAACAACTTAGTAAGACCTTAGTAAGGTCCTGTCTCAAAAACTAATGAGCATTTTTTTCAGAAGGAAAAATATATGAATGACAAGGATAACGTAAGCACCAAATTTTAATTTTCAAGACATGATGAAGTAAAATGACGATGCTGGGAATTCTGCCATGTGCTTTCCTGCACTGCACAGATCTTGGTGGCTGACCAAGCATGTCATTTGACTGTCTACATGTCTCTGAATCTCTAATACTAGCCGTCACTGTCTTACTCTGAATGAACTCTATCTTTTGCCTTTATGTAAGTTCAATGTGATTGTAAACTATCATGATGTAACCATCCTAAGATACAGTGATGTAACTGCATTGATTTGGGCATGAGGATTGACAAGAGCAATAGGCTTATCTACCACAGTGGTAAGCCAGCGGGGGTTCTCCCGAAACTGATACATTTAAAAATTGATTCTATCAATTCAAATAAATAGTCATAGAAGCATATTATCTAGAAGCACACAGGTAAATAAGAAGAAACAAATGATGTGAGTGTAAAAGATGTTTGCAGGAAGCAGGGGTGAGGAGAAAGAGCAGGCTGGTTTCTCTTCTACAGTATATACCTAGTTCAGTTGAAATGGTGTATGTCTATACTTCTTAAATTTGGGTCACACAGAACATTCTGAAATGTATACCTTGACTTTCACAAAATGGAATTTAGAACACAGAAGTTTCCATATTCTGAGTAACATGCCCATATCTTCAAGAACTGACATAAAAACTTCAGTCCCCGGCCAAGCTTGTATGTCATTAAAGCAATCAGTTAAAGAAAAATGTCAGCATTTCAATGAAAGCAATAATATAAGCACAAAAGTTATCAAACAGAACACCATGAATTGATGTGAGTCATTCAACCTAAATAAGTGCCCTTGGGTTGGAGCTCACTAACACTAGAACAAAGATGAAGGAATCAGTAGGCTCTTTGTCTGGAATATCATTCCCTTACATTTGAAAACATAAAGTGCTTTTTTGTGTCTTAGAATTAATCAAAGCAACCTACATTTAGAGTCTGGAAAACACCTGACAGTTCATCTCATAAAGATAAAACTCCATCCTGATGCTTCATCCTCCTTGGATCTTCTGAGGAGGGGGGTTGTTTTGTTTTGCTTTTTTGTTCAGGATGCTAAACAGCACTGAAAATTGATAACAAATCAAGCCAGCCTAGTTTACAGTCTCCAAGTTAACTGACATTACATTAAACAGATGATCAACCATCAAAATTACTACAGCAGTGTTTATTTTCCAGATCATATTTTGTAGTCTTTGAAATGTCAAAGACGATCTCCCACTGAGCAGCAAATGCAGATCTACATATGCAAGGCTGTCATCAGCCAGCAGAGGATTGAAGGCAAATTCATAAGGATTCATTATATACTCCATCCTTCCTAAAGTTCTGATTAAGCAAGGGGCTGACAAGCTGCCTGGTTCTGGCGGATTGGGGTTATTGATTATTGACATAAGAACTTGGGCTTCTGAATGTCTGACCAAAGGAACTCCTGGCTGCAGCATGTAGCTTCCAGATATACATTCACTGGGATTCTGTTTATTCAGATTAACACTGTGCACTCACTTCTGATCTAAAGAGAGATGAGAACCGCCACCTAAGTATGTGTTCCTGTTTTTTCATTAAAGAGCCAAAGGATACCTGCGTGCAGTTTTACACACTTGCAATTTCAGCACCAGGGAAGATGAGACAGGAGGAAGAAGAGTTCTAGGCAAGCCTGGGAAGCATAGAGACCCTGTGTCAAACAAACATGATTGTTAATGGATCTAAAAGACAGCATGGTGATGCATGCCTAATCTCAGAAGGTAGGAGGTAGAAGCAGAAAGATTGCTACAAATTTGAGGTAATCTTCAAAAAAAAAGAAAAAGAAAACACAAAAAATTAGCCAGGCATGGTGGCACATACCTGTAGTCTGGGTACCAGGAAGCTAAGAAAGGAAGAGCATTGTCAATTCAAAGATGACCCATGCTATAAGTTGGGTTCGTGGCCAGTCTAATAAAAATTTAAAAACATGATTTAAAAAAAAAAAAACTTTAAAAAGAAAACAGAGGAAGGAAGAAAGGAAGGAAGTAGAATGGAAGGAAGGAAGGTGGAAGGAAAGAAGCAAGGAAGGAATCATGATGGGAAATGGTATTCCAAAGCTAATGCCAGTCACTCATCTTGGGGATTTGAGCTTGTCTTTTATTTCTGGCTTAGCCAGTATTGACTCTCCTGCAGCCTGCTCCAGCCATGGCCACTGTGTGTATTGAGCCAGCACACATATGAGCTCCCAACCATCCTTCTCCAGGAAAACAGTCAACAGAATCCAAGAGCCGATTCTAGTCTGGGGAAGAGTATCTTGTAGGTGAGTTTCATGTCAGTGAAGCTGGGGTGCCTTATTAGGAAATTAAGGATACAAAGACAAATTTAGGAACAAATTAGAAAGGGTCCCTATACTAAGCTAAGGAGTTTGCAGGTTTCTTTTGTAATTTACAAAAGCATTAAATTTGAAAGTGGGGTGGGAACAGCTTGGAATTGAACCCAGGGTTTGGTGCCTGCTATTCATACATTCTACCATTGAGCTATATTCCTAGCCTCTAAAATGTTTAAGTAAGAAAGTAGGCTTGGAAGTTTTGGAATTAGGGGCAAGGGGGTTAGAGATGGCTCAGTAGTTAAGAGCATAAGCTGCTCTTCCAGAGGACCTGATTTGATTTCCAGTACCCACATGGCAGCTCACAACTGTCTTCATTTCTAGTTCTGGAGGATTCAGTGCCCACTTCTGACCTCCTTGGACACCAGTCAAGCACATGGTGCACACATATATATGTGGGCAAAACACTCAAACACATGAAATAAAATGAATGATTTTTTTTAAGTTTAGAAATTAATCTGTTTCTTTTCCTATCACCTACTCACCCAAATCTTTGGAGAAGCTCTTGCCGCTGGAGTTTTTAGGAGGATTTACCAACCAACCCCAGATCAGTGTTGTATTACAGTCTCCTCCAAGATTAAAACATTCCATCCTGCAGGGTAGCTTCTTAAACAGGGAAGTAAATGACAACAAAATAGCTTCAAGAACTCCCAGAAACTGAGTAGATTCAGTAGGCCCTCTCTGCCAGAGTAAGCAGAGCCCAACTGTATAGAAGACTCTCAGAAAAGCTGAGTTACAAAGAAGACTGAGAACAGACCAGCTGCCTCTTGGAAGAAGCAGAAACCAGCTGAGCTGTTTGGAAGAGGGTTATCTCAACCAAGGCACCTGGAAAGGACACTTTCCAATCTATTGAGCTGCCTAAAGGCTGTGCAGCATGTTCCAGATTTTCCAGCTTTTGTGAGCTGTCACCCATACTGGGGTAAACCTTAGTGATGCAGTTGTCTTTGAGTCATTTCTGTTCTTGTAGGTACCCCTCATACATATTCCTGTAAGTAATCCCCAAAAATTCACTGGTTCACCAAGTTGAACTTTGGTGGTACCCATACTTTGGTCTGTCATGGGTTCCTCATCTGGAGTGAGTAGACAAGTGTATTTGTTTTCCCTGGGGGAAAGTTTTGTCAGACAACAACCAGGGAACCATGAATGAGAGAATCCTTCTGGTTTATATGCCATCCCCATCAAACTTCTCTTGATCCTAAGGAAGGTCCCTTAAGTGCACGCTAAATCTGCCTTTAGACTTCCTATGGAAGTCTGCAGCTTCAACTTCTCTACAAATAGTGTTTACAGAAAGAACTGGCCAGAAGCCTTCTAGCTGTGTTTTACATATTGCTCTAGTTTTGGAGAGATATTTCTAAATAGAAACTTCCAATATATTTGCATCAGTTGTTGTACTGGCTGGTTTGGTGTGTCAGCTTGACACAAGCTAGAGTAATTAGAGGAAGGAGACTCAGTTGAGGAAATGTGTGATGATATATTGTATACCCTAATAAAATTTGCCTGCCTCACACATTATATACGTTTCTCTGCCTAGCCATTACTTCCTGGGATTAAAAGTGTGTGTGCTTCTCAAGCAAAGGCATGAGATCTCAAGTGCTAGGATTAAAGGTGTGTGATTCCCAAATATTGGGATTAAGGTGTGTGCTACCACTGCCTGGCCTCTAAATTTAATCTAGTTGCTTGTTTTGTTCTCTAATCTTCAGGCAAATTTTATTAGGGTACACAATATGTCACCACAGAAATGTCTCAATGAGATCCAGCTGTAAGGCATTTTATCATTTAGTGATCAATGCCGGAGGAGCCAGCCCCTGAGTCAGCCAACAAGTGTGAACAACTGAGTGGCACATCAGAGGAGATGCTAGGGCTAACATCAGGACCAACTCACAAGACCACACCATAATTGTACAGTGACTGATTCTGAATTTCCCTGTTAGCATTATTAAGGTTGTTTCATTCCATTTCCCTTCACTTTGTGTTGTATGTGTAGGTCAAAGGACAACTTGTGGAAGTCAGTTCTTCCACCTTTATGTGCTTCCAGCAATCAAAATGTGTCAGGTGCGGAGGCCATGTTGATGTCCGTGGCTTGTGCTGCCCTCAAGGACCATGACGATGCCTGTGGTCCAGCTGTTGATGTCCATGGTCTGTAAGCCACTGGATGAGGTCTGTGGTCCATGCTGTCACAAGAAACCATGTGGAAGTCCACGATCGGTGCTGCCACTGACTGTAAAGGGCAAGAGAGCTGCGTTTGCAGTGGTGTTGATGACTGCAGGCTCACAGTTGAGAATGAGAGACGCTGAAGACTTCTGTGACAACCTCTCCCCACCCCCACCCCACCCCCCAAAACAGTCTAGACAGGAAGCTATTGAAGAGAACTTGTAAAAATTGTGATGGGGATGCTGAAGTGTAGTTCTTCACAGCTGATGGCTTCTGGTGGGGGTGGGGGTGGGGTGGGGTGGAACTCAGTTTTCTTCAGGGGGCTGGCCACTGGGAATTTGACCACGCTCCAGTGAGTATATGGGCAACACAAACTGGAGTTAGAATTTTTTCCTTTTTTTCTGAGAGGAGGTCACAACAGTGGGGTCAGATGGAGCTGAGAGGACTAGCAAGTGAGTATGATCAGGATGCATTATGTGAAATCCCCAAATAATCACTAAGAACACTATGTTGGAAAAAAAAAATTTGTCAGACTTGGTTGAAAACAATTTACCCATTGAGCCATCCCACCACCCTGTAAGCTTTTGTGCGCTTTTGTTTGTTTGTTTTCATTTTGTTTGTTTGCATTTTATTTTTTTAAGACTACTTTTCAGTTTAGTTATTGTTCAATAGGGAGACGAATACCTTTTAATCCATTGTCTCATTTAGGGTTTCTATTGCTGTGCAAAGAAAGACACCATGACCACAGCGGCTCTTATACAAGAAAACATTTCATTGCAGTGAGTCACTTACAGTTCAGAGATTCAGTCCATCATCCTCAAGGGTGGGAAGCAAGGCAGGATGCATGCAGACATGGTGGTGCAGGAAGGAGCTGAGAGTGACCCACAGGCCACAGGAAGTGGTCTGAGTGTCACACTGAGTGAAGCTTGAGACCTCAAAGCCCACCCGCACGGTGACACACCCCCTCCAACAGAACCACATCTCCTAATCATGCCACGCCCTGTGAACCTATGGGGCCATTACGTTCAAACTACCACAGCCACTTTTCTATTTGCCCCATTCCCTCTTCGCACAGCCCTTGTAAAAATGTGTCTCCCATACTGGAGATGAGGAAAATGAGACTCAGATTTCTATCACACAGCTTTTACACATGAGACTAGAGCCAGCTCCTAGATTTTCTTCTGCTCTGGTTAGTTAATACCTCTGTACTATACTACCTTTTTGGTATCTGCTGAGACAACTCCTGAGAATTCAGGAATGCCTGGACAGTTTCTCCTAGAGACTATTTTCTGGATGTTTTATATTAGCATGCAACAAAAAGGGGTAATATGTGTGAAATGTGTTTGTGGTACAGTGCGTGTATGTGTATGTGTATGTGGTATGGTGTGTGTGTATATGTATGTGGTGTGTGTGTGTGTGTGTGTGTGTGTGTGTGTGTATGGTATGGTGTGTGTGTGGTATGATATGGTGTGTGTGTGTGTGTGTGTGTGTGTGTGTGTGTGGTATGGTGTGTGTGTGGTATGATATGGTGTGTGTGTGTGTGTGTGTGTGTGTGTGTGTGGTGTGTATCTGTGTCACACACACCACACAACACCACATATTACACATACCACAAACCACACACATACACATACCATACCCCCACACCATACCACACACACATACACATATACATATACCATACCACACACATGACCCACATACTCCCCACACACCACACACCACACACACACACACACACACACACACACACACACCATGTGTGCACATGTAAATGGAGAGGGGGAAGGAGGAAGAAGAAAGAGATGATAGCAGCATGGGGGTTAAAAAAAAGGAAAGGGAAGAAGGGGAAATTACTCTTCAAGCAAAAAATATTTGCACAAAAATTTCACCATGCTTTCTAACAAAAAATATATATAATATGCCTGGCTTTAGATAAAGAAGCTACAATTTACATGTGTACTAAGTATCTTTTGGGTTTTTTGAAAGGGTGCTTCTATGTAGCCCTGGCTGTCTTAGAACTCACTCTATAGACCAAGCCAGCCTTGAACTCACAGAGATCCACCTGCCTCTGCCTCCCGAGTGCTGGGATTAAAGACGTGAGCCACCACATCTGGCCTGTCTTAGCTGTGGGTTTCCCTCCTTCTCTGTCTTTGTCCTCCTTCTCAGCCTTGTTGCCATCCCTGCTTTGAGGCCCATCAGAGATGTGGCTGCAGAAAGTTGAGGAGATATTTAGAAAACTCCATTCAAGGGGACTGCATGAGGCTCTGTGGGCTGTGCCCCTGTGCCCCAGTTGGCAGTGGGTGCATGGGATACAGTGGCAAGAGGCATTAACTCTCCCGCTTTGTGACCTCTCACTTTGTTATCCTGCCTCCTTGGTTATAGAAAAATTCATTCTCTTTATGTGATCCCTTAGAACCTCCACCTTCTTCCCATGCTTCATTCAAAAATATTTAAGGAAATGTTCTGTGAAATCCAAAGAGATAGAGGAGACTAACTGCTCCTGACAGAAGGAAGCTTCTGGGGTCCAACACACTAGAAACATCAAATTTTAAATTGCAGGCTTTGATTGCTGACATACAGTAATTAAATTATATAGAATTTCCTTAACTAGGGGGCTGAACAGAACAAAATAGCTGGTAATTGGTCTCCACCAGAGTAAATAACGCCCTTCTTTGTATTTACATTTGGTTCTCCTATAAACTGCCTACTGGGTTGTGTGGAACTAAGAGGCTAGCAAAAAACTGAGTCCCCATCCATCAGTATTAATCTCACACTTTACCGTGGCTCCATCCATTTATCTTTCCGACACAAATTAGAAATTCAAGAGTTTTAACAAATGAGCCTGCAAATGTAAACTTATTAGGCCATATATTTTTACTACACACTGTGCAGTGCCCTCCACAAAGCTGTCCCTTCAGAGAGCATTTTCCTATTTTGTGTTATTGATGGCAGCTAACTAATCACATTTTTAATGTTGTCTTTGGGGAGGGCTGTTTGAGTGAATGTGCAAGCTAAACTACCCAGAATAAATCTACCTTATTAAATGCTTGAAATTATGTGTCTTTTACGATAAAGAAACTCCCAAGCACTGTTACATTTGCTAACCTTCTTTTTGCAGGAATCAAAAGACTAGGATTAATTAAAATAATACATCAAAACTGGGGTGTTGTACAGAATGTGTCTGTGTGTGAGGAAAGGCCAAGAAAAATTGGTTAATTGGTCTCTTCATCCCTATTCACTCCCCTCCATCTGAATGGCTTTAAGTGTTGTTTGAAAGAGACTACAATAAGAGGAGCTGGGGAAGAAGATCTGCAAGCCTGTTTGCTAGACAATGGCTGGTCCCACACATATCTTTATTCAGAGGAAATTCGATTTGCATGGATCCTCTCTGCTTGACAAGGAATGAAAAAAAAAAAAAAAAAAAAAAAAAAAAGGCTCCTGAACTAAATGTTCCAAAACATACTGAAAGTATAACTATACTGTACTCCAGTTCTGTATTTTATCTAAACAAAAATGCCTGATCCAGGCACTTGTGAAGAACAGCGCTGTTCACAAGTACCAAAAGCAAACATCTGGAAGGGAAAAGGTACTCCAAAGCCCAGCTCCTGCCTCCTCAGCTCTGCTGGGCCGCTCTCGGTGCTCTGTGCAATCATTTCATTATTCTGAGGTAGTTCATTACTGGCAGGTCCTTTATTACTTGAGCTCAGTGCTAACCCGAGTAAACCAATACACCTGCTTCCTATCGCTTTCTGAGTGTTGTTCTCTCCCAGGCAAATGCAAACATGGCCACACTTGCATCTTGTCACATGAATTTCAAGGATGTGAAATGATGCATAAGCTTACATCAAGGGGACAAGGGTCACTGGGGATCCAGGGCTCCCAATAGCGAACGTGATACAGAATTTTCTATGTGCATCAGTTCATCCCTTCAGGATGAAATGAGATGTAAGAGAAATTTACTTGAAGAAACAAATGCCCAGAAAATAGGAACATGAAGCCAGAAATCAATTCTTTGCAAATCCACATTCTACTACTTGACAATCTTGCTTAAGTTACACGGCTTTTATGAAATTGACATTTAAACATAGTAAGCACACATTCTTCATTGACATTAAAGTCACAAGCACTTCAAGGCAATCTAATGGGGGCTTTGGCATCCCCTACAATTACAGTTCTTCTCACTTGCTTCACATGGAGGAGAAAAATAAACTTGATTAGTACTTAACAAAAGTGTAATGGCTGATGAATTAGTGCTTTCAAACTAGGCAACTATGTGAAGGTTGCCTAGAATTTATTTATTAACTGTATGGATACACTCATTTTTCTCACTCAGTCACAGAATCCACAATTTAAGGATGTCTTGGCTCTCTGGAAGTTTCTTATTTACCTAGTATTAAATGTTCAGCCTAGTGAAGGTGCAGCTGAAGAGAAAGAGTGATAAATTAAAAAGAAAGTCGTGAGTGGCAGAGGTAAAACTCACTAGGAAAGCCTTTGCATTGGAAATTTGGTTTGAAAAATTCAAGAAGGTGTTTAGCTAGTTATTCAGCAAACATCGATCTCAGTACTTATTATGAGCCAGGTCCTGTCAGATAATATAAAGACAAAGATAACAGCCTTTGTCCTTTAAGAATTACTAGGGAAGGCATCCCTTCCAGCAGATGATAAATAAACATGGTAGGTTAGGTATGGTGGCCAACAAAAAGTTGGAGAGCTAAAATAATCCCCTGTAGAAATGTTCTTGACTCCCTGGGTCATACCTATTAAATGCTAGAGTTGAAGTTAATTTGCTTTCATTGTATTCTCAGGGAAAACAAAAAACAAAAAAACATCCATTTAATCTTTAATGTTATGGGATCAATGCCTACATTTTAAAATAGTCATCTTGTTGTCTTCTTTGTAAAACATCATCATAGCAGTCTCTACAAAGCTGGGAATGAGCTTCCCATACCCCACAGTAACAATGTTTACTCTTGAAAAACTCCTTGCAAGGAGTCCTTTGTTTAGCAAAACAACCCTTCTGTTGTAGGAAAAATGTTGCTGCATAAGCCTGGATTTTCATACATTAAATTTGAGTAGCAAAACCCATAGTAAGAGTGCCCAGATAATATGCATTGTCTCCATAGGTCCTGGCTTCCTGTGCTCCTATGAATGGGTAGGGTAGGCATCAAAAGCTCTAATCCCTCTCCCTCCATCCCTGGGAGAGACCATCAGAATTAGGGGGCATTTCTAGGGCAAAGTAGAAACCTGGTGCCATGGAAACTCTGCGGAATCTACCAGTGAGATCCTAGCGAAGACTCCTAGTAATGGGGACACAGAGCCTGACCAGCCATCTCCTGTGACCAGGCAAGGCTTCCAGGGGCAGCACTAGGACACCAGCCCAGCCACAAAAGCTTCAACCTACAATCTGTCCTGCCTGCAAGATGTGCTGAGGCAAAGGTGGTACAGAACTTGTGGGAGTGGACAACCAATGACTGATCCAACTTGAGACCCATCCCAGGAGAGGGAGCCTGTGTCTGACACTTGCATGGAGGTCCAGGACCCAGGGGCAGGATAGCCCAGAGAACTAGGATAGAACCAAACACAACTGGAAAAAAAAAATCAATGAAATTATTCCTAATGGTATTCTTTGTTTGTTTGTTTTTGTTTTTGTTTCTTGTATTTTGTATTTTGTTTTTGAAGACAGGGTTTCTCTGTGTAGCTTTGCGCCTTTCCTGGAACTCACTTGGTAGCCCAGGCTGGCCTCGAACTCACCGAGATCCTCCTGGCTCTGCCTCCCGAGTGCTGGGATTAAAGGCGCGCGCCACCACCGCCCGGCTCCTAATGGTATTCTGCTACACTCACAGACCAGAGCTAGCATAATTGTCATCAGAGAGGCGTCATCCGGCAAGTGACAGGAGCAGATGCAGAGAACATTAGATGGAGTTCATGGAATCCTGTAGAAGAGGGGCAGAAAGGACTGTAGAAGCCAGAGAGGTCAAGGACATCACAAGAACACAGCCCACAGACTCAACCAACCAGGCTCATAGGGACAACAATGGGGAGCCTGTGTGGGTCTGAACTAGGTCCTTGTATATATGTTATGGTTGTGTACCTTGGTCTTCTTTTGGGACTCTTAACAGTGGGAGCAGGGGCTGTCTCTGACTCTTTTGCCTGCTCTTGGGACCCTTTTCCTACTACTGGGTTGCCTTGTCCAGCCTTGTTATAAGAGTTTGTGCCTAGCCTTACTAAAATTTGTATGCATGTTTGAAATCCCTGGAAGGCCTGCTCTTTTCTGAAGAGAGATGGAGGAGGAGTGGATCTGGAGGAGATGGGAGGTGGGAAGGGTACTGGGAGGCAAGGAGAGAGGCAAAACTGCTGTCCAGATGTAATATATGAGAGACAACAGGCTAAGGCTTTGGTCCTGAACCTCTCCAGAGCCTGGTTTCTCTCAATCTTCCCACCTCAGGTTGAGTGACAAAGTAGCAAAGCTTCAGCCTGCCTTGCTTTCAGGTGACTAACATAAAACAGACATCCTCCCCCATGGCACTCCCTCTGAGCATGTTGGTTATATAATGTTGGTTGTATATCTCAGGCTGCTGGGTTCTGGGGCTGTTTTTATAGCAGTATAGTCCAGCCCCCCTTCAGTCCTGCATCAGTCATAATGGGATGTGAGCTACTGAAGTCAGTGCTTCTTACACTGGAGCATCCACATTTCTCACAATCTTCCTACTTGATCTGTTGACCTTTACCCAATGGAATACATTTACTTTAAATAAAACCACATATCATTACTGCAGATACAAAACCAGCATCATTTTCCATAAGAAGAAAGTAACTACAAAAGACAACTCGCTGGGCAATGGTGGTGCCCACTTTTAATCCCAGCACTTGGGAGGCAGAGACAGGTGGATCTCTGAGTTCAAGGCCAGTCTGGTTTACAAAGTGAGTTCCAGGACAGCCAGAGCTACAAAGAGAAATCCTGTCTTGAAACAACAACAACAACAAAAAGACAACTCAATATTAGATGATTATAGTGCATCACATTGAGTCCCTAAGTTCCACAAGTATAGATCAAAAGCATCTTTAGAAATGCTGGTATAGAAAAAAAAAGGCACAGATCTTAGTGTCCAACATAATGAACAGCTTGAATCTCAGCTATCTGTACCACTGCGTATCCTTAGCTAAGTTACCTGACCTCTCTGTGCCTCAGAAAATTCATCTCTATTTATTTACAGTAGAAAACTATTATGTAAGACTAGCTTTAAGGTGAGAAATGGATGTGAAATGCCCTGGCATTTAACACATTGTTAAGTAGATTTGGTGTACTGGTATAGTTTAATGCTTAGAAATACCAGATGTTATGACTGACATCATCATTAGTTGTGAGGTGAAGGTGTTCTATGCATTCATCCAGGAGTCCGTGTAATGCCACCGTTGTCCTTTGTACTACAGAGGTGCTAGTCAATGCTCATGGAAACTTTTCAAAATGGAAGATTCCTCACATTCTCTGTGGTTTCCATGCCACGTGTGAACAGTCAGCCAAAGAGTTGGTCGGCTCTTGGGGTCCCAGTGGAATCCCACTCTGGCCAGGCTTCTTCTGCATTCTGCTCAGAGGCTAATGAGTGTTCTCATCTTCACAAACTGCCATTGAGGCAAGATAGACAGGAAATTAAGGGACACAAAAAAGGAAAGAATTCCCCAGCCTAACACAAGTCTGGTTTACATTTCTTACTGACTGAGATTCAAGAATTTCATGTACAAGGGAGGGGTGCGTGTGCACATATATATGTGTGTGCTGGGGGGAGGTCACAGGGGGTATCAGAAGTCTTCCTCCATCACTCTCCTATTTTTAAAGGCAAACCTAACCCAGATCCTTCCTCTTTATGTCCACTTCATATAGTCCTTGTCCATGGTGTGTGTTGCACAAGCACATGTACATGTAAGTACATGTAGTATGATGAGCATATTCTCCTGTTCCCCCTACCCTCCTCCTTCTTATCCCTCATCCTTCTTATTATCTTATTAGTCCCTTTTGTTTGCACATACCCACCCTTTCTGGAGACAGGTTCTCTCACTGAGCCTGAAGATCACGGCAAGACTGCTGGCCAGCAAGCCCCAAAGATCCTGCTGCCTCTGCCTCACCACAGCTGGGAAATGTTTTGTGTAAGTACCAAAGATTTGAACTTGGGTCCTCAGGCTTGGATAGCTCCCACTTCACTGAGCCACTATTACAGCTAGAGTCAAGAATTTTGGCACAGCTGACACAACCACTGTCAAGACTGCCTGTAGGGAGACAATGCCCCTTTTACTGGGATATGCCGCAAACAAGAACACAAAAGCAGCTAATAAAGAATGTGTACAAACTGTAAGTCAAACCTGTAACCACTGCTGTTTAACTTGGTTAACACCGCCTCCAAAAGCCTAGACAGTCATCATCCACCAGACAACTTCATTTACAAGAGTTCATCTAAGATTCAAGAAGGAAGTAAACAACCTCAGACATTTTTTACTTAATTTTTTAAACCTTGTTTAATCATTGAATCTAGTTGTGAGTCACATCCTTTAAACAATGTCACTTCAGCAGCCCCCAACATCACACACAGTTATTGCTAAGTAAGCCATCTTTTTTCTTATGCCCATACTCTGTCTTGGAATGTATACTAGCAGCCCTTGTCTTAATATACTCTCATTTTGCTTCATCTAACTCATTGTGAATTCCTTCTCTGCAACATAAGTCAAGAGCCCAGCTACACATGAGCTGAGGTTCTGGGTTCCTCAGGTTGCATAGCAGCATTGGGTTACATCCCTCACTGTGTTGTGTTCTTTCCTTAAAAAAAAAAAAAAAAAAAAAAAAGTCTTATTTGAAGAATCATTAATTCTACTGGAAGAAAGTATCTCAAGTCTGAAGGTTTGGTGAATTTAATTGTGGTTGTAAAATGTAATAGAAGAAACAGCCAGTCTTTACTCCTGGAAATCAAAGGATCTGGGCCAACAAGGTGGTTCAGTGGACAGAGCTGCTTGCTGTTCAAGCCTGTCTACCTCAGTTCAACCCCCAGAAACCACAGAAAAGTGGCTCTACAAATTTGTCCTCTAACCTACACACACACACACACACACACACACATCATACATGCATGCACATACTCTCACACACACTAAATCAATCAATAAGGAGACATACACACATATTTAGAAAAAAATCTCAGGATCCATGATAGTGTTCCTTACTGCTTACACTTCATGAACACATTAGAAAATCATTCTGGGTGTTTAAGCATGGAGAATCTAATATCAAACAGTTAAGACTTTGAACCTGAATCTACCATGGACAAACTGCTAAATCTTTCTTATCCTTAGTTTTCCCATCCATAATATGACCTCAGTAACAAGCAATGTCCTTTAATGTTCACTCTGGGATTATGAGTGAATGAACAGAGCTTAATGCATGGTTGCTCAAAGCTTTGGTAGCTCTGACAGCCAGCAAGAATGTAGTGCTAGTAATAACTGTTAGATAGTTAGATGTTAGCAGGTATAAAAAACACTGGGGCTGGACTCCATTCTCACAACCAACACCATGTTTCTACAAGAAAACAGGGGATATCATTTACCATATTGGTGTAGGCAAGAACTTTCCTAATAGAACACCAATACTACAGGAACTAACTCCAAGTATCAAAAGATGGAACTACATGAAAATAAAAATTCCCGTACAGCAAAGGAAACAACCAGCAGAGTGAATTGTCCATGATTCATAGGTAGGAAGAGCAGGCCAGAATACTGAGTCATTACTAACATACATCTCTACTCATCACCTTAGCCAGTACATACTGATTAGCAGTCATCCTTAGGGATATCAGAAGGGTAGGGGGACAACTCACTCATCTTCCATAAAAGAGGGAACCAGCTATCATGGGAACATAGGGTATCTGCTACAAATGACCAGAGTAATCATTCTTCCGGTCACTGGGTCTTGGCAGTTATGACTTCTCAAGAAGAAGTTGTCATCATCTTAAGCAGATTCCAGAGTAGATAATCAATAACCTAAGAGAAGACACTGCAAAAACATCAATAATGGCTCCTCCCCAATATCCCAGATTCAAGAAATGGAATTCCATCCACAGAGGAAAACACAATTTTTGCCCAATTCTCAAATCTAACTCAATATATGAGGCTGACTGATAAAACTTGCTTTAGTCAGGGGAACAACCAACAAGAAACCATCTTTCCCATAGAAAAAAAGGTGTCCCTACTCTACTGGACTCTTCAAACTCTCCTCTTTCCTTGACAAAACAATGCTTTCTAGTTAACTCTCCCACCTCCTTATGCTACCTCAGTAGCCTACTTTACCTTTCACTGTCAAACGGCTAAAACAAAGGTCTATCCCCTGACTCTTGTTCATCATTTTCTAACTCCCCTTCTATGTACGACTCACATTCAATCTCCAAATCCACACTCTCATCACTCATTACATTCCTTGACTGTCGTAACTCACATACAGAAAAGCATGCTCATAATTCTCTCCCAAACTAGTTGTCTCTTATCTTAGTTAGCATTTTGCTCCAGTTTGAAATAAATTAATATTCAAACTTTCAGTGATCTTAGTTCTGGTTTGTGTCTGTCCTGTGGGTCTATTAATTCTTTTGATGAAATCTTTCTTTTATGTGTCTTTGCAATTTTTCAATACCAAAAAATCAATAAAAAGAGTTGCGTTAATAAAAAAAAATGGGTCTTCCTATTTCAAATGATTTAATTAAGATAAATATTCTTCACAGATAGGTGCACCCAGCTGTCTGGGTGTTAGTTAACTCTAGATATAGTCAAGTTAGTTGACAAACAAGAATAGCCATAATAATTGTTAACACTGTAGTGGTGTTTTTGCTGTTGTTTCAGCTAAATTTTTAATGTTTTTTTGTTTTGTTTTGTTTTGGGTTTTTTTTGTTTGTTTTTGTTTGTTTTGTGGGTTTTTTGGGGGGGGGTTGGTTTTTTGAGACAGGGTTTCTCTGTGTAGCTTTGCACCTTTCCTGGATCTCGCTCAGTAGCCCAGGCTGGCCTCAAACTCAAAAAGATCCGCCTGCCTCTGCCTCCCAAGTGCTGGGATTAAAGGCATGTGCCACCACCGCCTGGCTAATTTTTAATGTTTTACTGTGTTTTAAGATTGGTTCTCACTTTGTAGCCCTACCTAGTCTAAAATCACTATGCAGACCAGTCTGGCCTCAAACTCATAGATATCTATCAGCTTCTGCTCCCTAATACTGGAATCCAAAGCACACATCACCAGGACCATCTTAATGCTTTCATGAACAATCTATATTTCCCTTACCACTTTAGGAACATCCTAGTCTAGGACACATTTTTATAGAGGCATTATCTACAATCATTGCTTATTATGTTTTAGGAATGTTTTTCTTAACTTACCTGTAAATTTCCTAAGATCAGAGAAAAGTTTTCTACAATAAAAACTTTAGACAGGGCAAGGGGAATAGAAAGCATTTTGTAAACTTAAGTAGCCAAAGAGCTATAGAAACTATTTCTCTTGCCATATCTCCTGTCCATACAAAGACTGTGAATATATGTCAGAGCCACTCAAGTGCAAAAATTGTTTTTCTCTGGGGAAGAGAAATGATCCCATAAACAATTTATTTTCTCTTTTCCCATCTCTTCTCCAAAGTAAGAACTAATATTCCATATTAATTGATGGGTTACTTCAGTATTTTACCACATTTTTAAGCTATATACTTTAAACAATTTTATGTAAGTAAAAACAGTAATCTGGAATATCATAAACTCACAAAGAAAGATGGTGTTGCTGCGCACGTAGGATCAATATGCAAAAATTATACCCAAAAATAAAACATTAAATTGAGTGGAGGATGGACAGGGGAATCTCAGTCACTCACAATGGTTTACAGATGGTAGAGGAAGTGTATTTACAAATAATATATTACAGTTTGCAAGAATCAGAATGTCAAAGACTGAATGAGTAAGTAAGCTATTACTCATTGAATGCTTGATATTAGAGAACACTGTATATGCCTTCTGTCACAGCAGTCATGCAACTGTGGCACAGTTGTTTTTATCCAAAAGATGAGGAACTGAGGTTGATAGGATCTATTTGAGGGTACACAGCTTTTTAAATACCAGTGTCAGGACTTGACCTTGACCTTTCTGAGTGGAAAGCCTCCTTTCCTGGGACCAGGCCATACCTTGTCCTAGGAGAGTAACAGAAAAACAGTACAACTTGGTAGATGACAATTGCTGTAATTCTTTAAATTATAAAAATTTGTAACTTTGTTTATAAAAAAAAAATAAGTCATAGAAGAATAATTCTAATGGTGCCATAAGATAAAGTCAGGAGAACAACAACCCAACTGTGAAATATGCAAGAAAGGAGTTGTTGGGCATGGAACTGCAAGACCACAGCAGTAGTTCAAAGAATTCACACTGGACACTCACTAGAGGTGATGAAGATACAGGCAGGAAGCGCTAGAAAGACAATGCTGAGTGGGCTGAGGTCATCCCAGTGAATCCTGGCTCTGTCTTTGGGGACAAACATTTTGCAACATCACTTACTATAGGAATGGAGTAAGCACATGTGGCATGAGAGCAAAATGGCGGTGGGACTATCTGGGATAAGAAACAGAACCAACAGCATAGAGCAAGAGTGCACGGGGTGGGGGTGGGGTGCTGAATTAGGAGAAAGTATAAAGGCACTAATGGACACAGTGCTGTCAGAAAACCCTCTACTTTGTGTTAATTTATAAACTAATTTTTAAAAGGTAGCAGATGGACTGGCAAGATAAGTGGGTAGAGCAACTTGCTGCCAAGTCTGACAACATGAGTTCAATCCCCAGGACCCACCTGGTGGAAGAAAACTGATTCTCAGAAGTTCTCCTCTGACTTCCACACAGGCACTGTAGCATGTGTGTGCCCCCACAAAGATAGACAAACACACAATAAATAAATGTAATCAAAATTTTAAAGGAAATGTGCATAAAAATAAAGGCTTTATCATTTGTGTCCTGAATATCACCTCTGAGAACTTTGAGAACTACAAAAGGTGGGGCTAGAGGGAAGAAACCTTAAAGAACAAAGATACAGATGGGTTCACTGACATAGAGAAGGGGTAGGGAATCTAGCTCAGTGGTAGAAAACTCGCAACATGTTTGAGGCTCTGGGTTTGGTCCCCAGCATATCTCTCTCTCTCTCTCTCTCTCTCTCTCTCTCTCTCTCTCTCTCTCTCTCTCTCTCTCTCTCACACACACACACACACACACACACACACACACACACACACACACACACGGAAAACTATTAATAATATGAAGAGTTGGGGAACTATTAGGCAAACTGTGGAACATCATCTAATATGATAAAATGCTAAATGTGGCTGCTTAGAAACTTTAGATTGTTTGAAACAAAAGTAATGCATTTTGAGGTAACTGTTTGAGGAAACAGGTATGCCTTACATGATGTGAACATTGAGCAATATATAGGTGCCAGTCACTTTCATTGCTGGGACAAAATGCTTAAGCAAAACAACTTAAGGAACAAGGGTTTAGTTTAGCTCACAGTTTGAGATTTCAGTCCATCATAGTAAGCAGGACATGGCAGAGCACAGCATTTCCGCTCTTGGTAGTCAGTAAGTGGAGATGGGGGTATGCCTGTGCTAACAGTCTTCTCCTTTTATTCAGTCTAGGGACACATCCAAATAGCTGATGTCATCCTCATTCAGAGAGGGTCTCCCCTTGTTAGTTAATCTGCTTTGGAAATGTTTTCATAGACATACCTACAGATAAATTTTACTAACCTAACTTTCTCAAAAAAATCATGTTTAATGATCCAATCAAGATTTTCCATCATAGTATGAATGTACTGAAACATCACATAGTATACAAATATATGCAATTCGATGTATCAATTAAAAATAAAAATTCACACCAGGCAGTGGTGGTGCACACCTGTAACCCCAGAACTCGGGAGGCAGAGGCAGGTAGATCTCTGTCAGTTTGAGGCCATCCTGGTCTACAGAGCTAGTCCAGGACAGGCTCCAAAGCTACAGAGAAACCCTGTCTCAAAAAACCAAAACATAAAAATAAAAATAAAAATTCAGAAAAGTAAAATTTCAAAGTACTGTACTAACTTCATATTCACTGTAACTACTATTTTTTTTTAGCAAATCTAATCTAAAATACCATGTTACAGAGATGGCTTATTGATTAAGAACCAGTATTGCTCTTCCAGAGGATCTGAGTTTGGCTCAAAGCACTCTTTCCAGAGGCTCACTGCAGTTGGTCTATTTATTTATTAATTAATTATTTGTTTGTTTGTTTGTGTATTTGTTTGTTTGTTTGTTTGTTTATGCTCTTTGGGGGCCTACCACCCAGTTCTCAAATACACAGAGACTTACTCTTACTTATGAACGCCCAGCCTTAGCTTGGCTTGTTCCCAGCCAGCTTTTATAACTTAAATTATCCTGTTTCTCTTCTTCCATGCTTTGCCTCTGGGCTTTTACCCTTTTTTATTCTATATGTATTTTTCCTTCTCACTTCATGGCTGGCTGTGTGGCTGGGTGGCTGTGTGGCTGGCTCCTAGCTGGCTCCTGGCATTCTCCTCTCATCCTTTTCTTGCTCCTCACTCTTCCCTCTCTGGCCTAAATTTCCACTCCTATTTATTCTCTTTCACTGGCAGCCCCACCTATTTCTCTCTATTGCCTAGCTATTGGCCATTCAGCTCTTGATTAGAACAATCAGGTGTTTTAGGCAGACAAAATAACACAACTTCACAGAGTTAACAAATGCCACATAAACGAATGTAACACATCTTAAACTAATATTCCACAACAGCTCACAACTGCCTGTAACTCCAACTCCAGGGGACCCAATGCCTCTGGCACTGTGGACACCACCTCTCTCTCTCTCTCTCTCTCTCTCTCTCTCTCTCTCTCTCACACACACACACACACACACACACACACACACACTCTTAGAAATAAAATAAATCTTTACAAAATAAAAGTAATGGTATTCTATGCAGATGGTGCCATCCCCTCCATTAAGTAAGGAAGATCACAGGAATGATGAAGGCTACATAGCTGCTATAAACATGACACAAGATTCAAACTATTACCCACAGTGTGGATGCTGCCTCCAAAGTTTTACATAATTCATAATTAAAACAAGGCAAAATCAAATCATGAATGAGGAACACAAAGTCTTACAGCAGAGAAATAACACAACTTAAGCTAAAATAAAAATAGAATAGTCTTAAGATTAATCCCTTGTCTAAGGCTGTGTAGTTTGTAGCATGAATCTTAAAGGTACTTATTAATAAAATCAAACCTGGAGGCCAGTTATTGGGGTGAATACTGGAAGATCAGAGAAGCAGAACAAGCCACAGCTTGCTCATCTTATCAATTCCTCAGCTGATCCTGTTTCCTCAGACTGGAAGCCTCTGAGTCCTTATATAAATGGATCTCAGCTGAACAGCTGCTAGAAGCCTAAAAGCTTAACCAGCTAAAAGCTTCTAGTTTCTGGTCTTCATGCCTTATATACCTTTCTGCTTTCTGCCATCATTCCCTGGGATTAAAGGCTCACTTCTTAGAATTAAAGGCGTGTGTCTCCATGCCTGGCTGTTTCCAATGTGGCCTTGAACTCACAGAGATCCAGACAGATTTCTGCCTCTGGAATGCTAGGATTAAAGGCATGAGTACCACCATTTTCTAGCCTCTGTATCTAGTGGCTGTTCTGTTCTCTGACCCCAGATAAGTTCATTAGGATGCACAATATTTTGGGGAACACAATACCACCACAGTAGTTTTTTCATAAATGACTTCTCCGATAAAAGGTTTTAGTTGATCTTCTTTAGCACAGCAAATTATTTTTGAGAGTTTGTCCCAGATACTTGGCTTAGAGAAACCAAAAGACAATCCAACAAGGTAACATTTACCATTGCTGATCCTTTATAGCCACTTGAATTTGTATGTAGAGACTCAATGAGATTTACATTCATAATCAGAATTTATAATAACAAAAAGTGATGGAGCAAAACCATTCCCTTAGCTCTGTCAAAAAAAGAGTAAAAACTCAAGTCCTAAGTTTGCCGTTCATGTTTTAAGGTAGTAAGAGCTTATACCACACTCAAGCTCCTTTGATCTCAACTGAGATGAAACATTTTCAGATGATTGTGGATACCCAAATGTTCAGTATTCACAGAGTTCTGGCAAAAAGTTAAGCATGTTGCTTTCTTTGGGTTATTGAAGCAGTTTTGTACTAGATTTTACATATATACATCATATACACACATACACCATTAATCCACTTCTCATGGCCTACTAAAAAATAAATTCCCAAAGGAATGGTACAATAACTGATGTCACATTCAAGTTTTGCATGCCAACTGTCACTACAATGTCATATTTCATTTTAACCCAGTCTCAAGCTTATCATCCTCCAATCCTCAAAGGCAACTTATGGTATATTCAACCCTAAAACATTTCAAGGGTAGTTAATGCTATCTTGATGCTGAACTTACACATCTAGGACAATAGGAAAGAGCACAGAAACCAAGGAGAGGTGGTGTTTTAAACAGAAGGGACATTTTCCTGTGTGATTCTGAAAAATAAGTACTGACTATAGACACACCACATGTATTATTTGAATGGACATCAAGAAATTACCAATCTAATGCTTGTAAAAAGAAAATAGCTTGGGCATCTTTTTATAACAAATACTGAAACAGACTGTGCATATTACAAGTACAAATTTTCAAAGCACTCACATTACATACCATTTAAACACAGCTCCTGTGATTGAGTGTTGGCAGCAAAGGAATTTTATCCATTGTTTCTAATACTATTTCAAATGGAATCATTTTAAACCTTGATTAAAAATGTATACCATTATGTCAGGTCAGGTATTAAGGAATAGGAATATGCTTTTTAGGGCCCATTATACACTTTTTGTTATTTAAGGAGCACAAAATAAGAAACAAAATAGCACATAAGTTTTAAAATCACATAAAGCTTGCGACAACACCCATCTAATTTCTCCTACCAGAAGGTTATATAAAGAAATAACATTTTGGAATGGAGGCTCATAGAGGCATTCACTAACATAATGGAGATCAATTTAAGAAGTGTGAGTGCAGTTGTCTTTCCTTCCTTTTTAATTATGTGTTTGTTTGCCATGGTGGCCTAATTTAGTCCAGAAGATGAGCCAACATTAAAAGCTAGTAGGAGAGGAAAGTAACCCCAAGGGTGAGTTGCTTGCACTCAACAGTTTCAAAGCTACACAGGCGGAGGCTGGAGCCAAGGTGCATTTGAGAAGGGGGTCCACATGACAAACAGTGAAAGGCGAGCAAATCAAATTTTTCACAATTAGTTGAACAACAACTGTGACAGGTTTAGCGCTTAGCATTTTCATTTGTGTGCTCAAATTTGGTTATCTGTCCTCTTTTATGCAAATGCGATGTGACAGGAGAAGCTGGGAGCACTGGAGCAGGCCAATCACTCACAACAGGGGCTAGGGCTGCTGGGCTGAGAGTCCGGGATTAAATGGACTGGATGCTGATGGATAAATGGCAGAAGCTGTGCTGAAAGCCTCATGAACTGATTTAAAACTTCTAAGGGAGGATGCTAAGAATATAATTATGCTTTATGCCCCAGCCTAAACTGTCTAAAAGATAAAATATATAAATTGTATCAAATTTATATTACCAGAATTCATAATTTAGCTAAACCCATTATGTTTATCCTGCACTGGAAGGTACCTAAGATTGCAAGGTTGAGCCCTGAGGACCACCAGCCTTAGGAATGGAGGAAAGCTGGGAATTTGGAAGTGAAGTACAATAGAAAGGAATTTAAGGCATCTTAAATCTCTAGCAAGACAGGGTCCCTCTGTGAAGCTGGAACAGACAGTTATCTTTAAGTGCATCCTCCTCCATTGTATAGAGACCACAAAGAGTGAAGAGAAGAAATTTCCTTTCTTCATAGGGCCTTGGCACATGGCGACCAGAACGTGAAGGACCATTTCCCTGAGTTTTCAGGTGCTCATCTCCAGTATCATCGAGCTCTAATGTTCAATGACTGTCAAAGACTGACACACGTCAGAACCTGTTCTTGTTTGCTTCCCCTATATCGTGTGGTTGTGCTGCTCCTGTGAGGTCTTAGTAGAAGGGTTTGCAATGCTCAGTTTCTTGCTGAGTCAGCTCTAATCCAAACCCGTTACCTGAACCACTGTTCTCAGATCTTTTTAACACAACTATACAAGCTCCCCCACTCCTCCCTTCCTCCCTCCCTGTCTCTGTCTCTGTCCCATGTCTGGTGTATGTGTGTTATGCATACATCTGTGTGTGTGTGTGTGTGTGTGTGTGTGTGTGTGTGTGTGTGTGTGTGTATGCGTGCGCGCGCACTTGTACATACTCAGCACACTTAGCTTTTTGCGGAGTTTTGGTTAACTGAACTCAAGTCTTCATGCTTGTGCAGCAGGTGCTCTCACCACTGAGCCATCGCACCAGACTGACTTCATTCCTTTACCATACACACATGACTTTCTGAGAAAGTCTCAACACTTTCAGTCAAAACCAGAAATACCCACGTCTATGTATTTTATGACTCTATTCAACAAGGGAGAGCATGAGCTTAAATTCTTTCAGAAAAAAAGGATAATAAACATCTAATACAACATGAAGATAAGCAGACAGCAGAGATAGGACAAAGGCAGGCTGGGCACTTAGCTCAGTGGTAGAGCGCTTGCCTAGCAAGCACAAGGCCCTGGGTTTGATCCTCAGCTCAAAAAGAGAAAGAGAGAGAGAGAGAGAGAGAGAGAGAGAGAGAGAGAGAGAGAGAGAGAGAAGAGAGAGAAAAGAGGGAAAGAAAGAAAGAGAGAGAGATAGGACAAAGGCAAGCTGTTTGAATGAGTTGTGGGATATTTACATTTAACATAATAAAGACATGTTACATTTTCCTATGCAAAATTCTACCAGTTAATAACAATTTTCTCATTATATAAGAAACCTGGACATAATTATTAACATAGTCCAACAACAAAATTTGTATCGTTGTTGCTGAGTATGGTAGCACACACCTGCAGTCCATGACTTCAGAAGTTGAGGCAGGAGAATACTGAGTTTGAGGCTGGACTGGGCTATACAGTGAAACAGAGGACAGTCTGAGCTACATGGTGAGATTCCATTTCAAAAAAAGTACAAAAGGGGGAGGGGTGCAAATGCCAGCCCCTTCTGCAAACGTCTGTAATCTATGAGCTTATGACAATAATTATTAAACTTTCTAGGCAGTGGTGGTGCACCACTAGAGAAACAGAGACAGGTGGATTTCTGTGAGTTCAAGGCCAGCCTGGTCTACAGAGTGAGTCCCTCTCAAAAAAATAAGAATTATTAAACTCATTTTTACAGGGCTAGAATAATATATTTGCTACTAAACCCTTGTAAAAACATTTATTTAAATTTAAAAAAAAAATAGGGCAGGGAATGTGGTTGAGCAGTAGAGTACTTACCCAGCATGTATGAGGCCTCAGATTAAATCTCCATGACCATAGAGAGGTAAGAAAAAAGTATGAACATTTACAAACTGCACAATCATCATTTTTTAAATAAAATTCCAATAGAATTTTTTTAAGATTTATTTATTCATTATGTATACAGTGTCCTGTCTGCATGTGTCCCTGCAGGCCAGAAGAGAGCGCCAGATCTCATTACAGATGGTTGTGAGGCACCATGTGGTTGCTGGGAATTGAACTCAGGATCTTTGGAAGAGCAAGCAGTGCTCTTAACCTCTGAGCCATCTCTCCAGCTCCACAATCATCACTTTACTTGTGAACACAGAAAACAAAGACAGTGTGTGCCCACCACCTGTATCAAGACAGGAAGTGTGACCATGGAAGCCCTGAGCAGGCCTGTCCACCAGAAGCGTTCTTCAGAGTTCCATGCACACCTTTTGACGGAGCCTGTTTTTAACTTTATATCAAATCTGTACATTGTGGTCTGGGGTCCTTTTTGGGGGTGAGAAATGACATTTTTGCTAAATATTTTATTTGCTTTATTTTATTTATTATTCATATTGTTGTGTAAATGGTAGCTTATTCTTTTTCATTATATGACAGTTTATTATATATCTAGAACATTCTACCATTAATGAGCATAAACTTTACTGGTTTGAGCTACTATTCTACTTACACATTTGCTCTGGTATATACTCTGCTTGTACACTACTTGGGTAAGTATATATTTTACTTCTGTGAAGTTTTATATACCTAGGACTTGGATGGCTGAGTCTTTGGACTTACACATATTTTATAATGTGAATTTATAGCTTCAGTAGTTTCTATCCTTTGTCTGGAGTGAAATAAGGCATTCTTTCTATAGTAAAGAAAACTCACTCTATGCTCTGTAGATTTTTCTTTTAGATTATGAAACAAAAAAAAAGGCAAGAAAAATAGCCAAAATTAAACACACACACACACACACACACACACACACACACACACACACACACACTCCAAGTGAAAAGAATGTGTCTGAATTAAAAGCTTAATTTAACTGCATCTAACCCTGCCTGATTGTACATGATTCACATGGTTTGGCTATCAGCTCTGACGCAATCTACAGACGAGTTCATGAATTGTATCAGAAAATGATTACTCACTGAGCAGCTTCCAAAGTGTGCTCAGCTTAAAAGCAAAGTATACACCCACAGCCTCTATGTGGAGGACACAGCACCCATGCTATGCATCTGGAATGCAAGGTATGTGTCACTCCTTTAACACGGCTGGTTTTATCTTTTCAGAAAGCAAAAACCGGCTGTATTTTCAGTGCTTCACAACTGGGCTAAATAAACTGGCTGCTCAGACGAGAGAGGAATCAGGCAGCTACAAAAAGCCATCACACGGCCCCATGCAGGCTCATCTGCTGCCAAAATGGGCACAGGCCATGTACAAAGCAAATCCAACTGCTAAGTGTCATCTACAGGCATGCTAATTCACACTCAGAGTCTCGGTGAGGGACAATATATATATTGGTTTTTCAAGACAGGGTTTCTCTGTGTAGTTTTGGTGCCTGTCCTGGATCTCACCCTGTAGACCAGGCTGGCCTCGAACTCACAGAGATCCGCCTGGCTCTGCCTCCCGAGTGCTGGGATTAAAGGCGTGTGCCACCGCCGCCCAGCATTTATTTCTTAATGAACTACAACTTCTTAATAAAAACTAAAACTCATGCCATGAAAACATCTCCATACTGGTGATTGTCTACCTGATATAGTTAGCCATGCATAACTGGGTATCATTTTTTAGTCATATAAGTCCAATCATATGACAGTCTAGAGCAGACAAATTTGGCACATGGTGATGATCAGAACAGTGGTTTCTTCTGGTTTCTGTAGCTTCCTCTAGCTCACAGGGAGAAGGCAAATATGGAGGAACCTCTAAGAAGGTCCCTGGTCTGAGAATTTCCCCACTTCTCTGGAGATCACAATACAATCTTTATTCTCTTCTCTTTATGTCATCTTTTTCACATTTATTAACTTTTGATGTTTCCGGCTGCTGGTACACAATAGACTGGTCACTCCATGGTGACCACATGACCACTCCTCTGAAGACAGACTCCTGCTGGTGCCATTCATGTTTAGCTTTAATGTCATCATATGACATGTTTCTATCTTCATCGCCCTGGAGGAGCTCAGGGTTCTGAGAAGCCCTTTGTTTTGGTTACCATTTCTCTTTTCAGCCAGCCCATGTTCCTCCCTTCCCCCGAGCCTCCAGTTTTGGTTTATACCTCTGTCACCTGTCTTGTGAATGCTCTCCCAAAGTCTTTATCCAGGGACATGTAAGTAAGTGTTCATCTGAAATCCCTCATCCCTGTATCTCCCAGGTAGTCAAATCACATTTCCGGGCCCACATCATCTGGCCATAGCTTCTTCAACAATTAGCAAAATAATTACTAATGAATAAAAATTCAATTTTCTAGAGTCCATCTTTACCAAAATAACCCTCCAAAATACAAATATCTGTAGGGAGAAATTTTATTTTCATTAATGTCAAAGCACATAAGACATGCTCTGAAGGGACACATTGTTACTGGTTTTGAGCTCAGATGTCATTGCCTCTGAGGAACCTGCACAAACTCCTTGAGACAAGTTAGTTACTTCATTGTCTGAGTTTCACAGACTATTACAGCATTTAACAGCTGTATGATAATTATCTCCCAGGACTGCTGCCTTCCCCACTGGGCCATGAACTCCACAAGAGCAAGAACTGCATCTTATTCACCTTTCAATCCCCATTTCAATTCAATTCAGCAAATATTCAATACCCAGCACTGTGTCAATTTCAAAGTTAGCACTTCATAAATATTTCATGAGAGAATGAAAGGGTGAAGGAAGATACATTTACATTATCTTAAAATACTTCCCAAAAAGTTTTGGCAGAAACTACTTTTTATTCTTACTTCTAAGAAAAAGTGTGTTTTTCCAAAATTCATACTCAAATCAAGGAACCCCAAAATTTGTTCTTCCAGTTTGTTTTATGTTTATAAATTTAAATTTAGAAGACAAATAAGTTGAATTATATAGCAGACTATAAGCAGCCTTGAAGGAAATGTAGTCTAGGGGAGACCGCTAATATATGGAACATACGGCCTGTTCTTCACCTCCTGAACCCAAAGCAGATAGCATTAATCGGTCATGGTGCTCTTTCTCACTAAATCTTAACTCTGCCTTAGAATATACTGGTTAGCACTCAGCACTTTTAGGAGTTGGTTCTCAAGATGACTCCTATGCAACACTGATCTGGTTCCTTTTCTCTTGCTGCAGAAAGTCAAGTAAGTCTCTGAGAAACTAAATCACTGTTTCAGTCACAGAGTTGGTTAGTATTCAGAGCCTGAACCAGAACTCCACTAGCCTATGTCCCTTTTTACACTACACTTATTAGAATATACTTTAATTCAATAGCTGCTCAATAATGTGCATCTATATATGTATGCATATAAATGTACATATACTACAAAAGTAACATTTTCAACTACTATTTGCCCTTTTAAACCAGATAACAGATTTAGATATATGTGTGTATGCTATTATATAGTATATGTGTATTGTTTTATATATTCTATTTTTTAATCAAAAGTAAAGTACTTTCTGAAAGCATGGCATTTAAAATGGTAAAATATGGACTGAAGAGATGGCTCAGTGGTTAAGGGTACTGCTGTTCTTACAGAGGACCCATATTCAGTTCCTAGTGCAGACATCGAGGTTCACAATAGCCTATAATTCTGAAGGATCCAAAGCCCCTTTGACCTCCATGGGCAGCAGGCATAGATTTGGTGTACATGCATATATTCAGATGAAACATTCATATGCATAAAAAAATCTTTACAAAATAGTAAAAGACAAATCAAATAAAATCTGATTAGTATAACCATTTGCATCTTTCTCATAGCTTCTTAGCATGTCTAAGACACAGCTGAGAAAAACAGGTATAAAATTGAAATAATAAGTAACTCTCATAAAGTGTTTTTTCCCATCAGTATGGAGGCAGTATTTTATTAATTTTTACTTTTCACTGAGCAAACACTGGTCCCTAGTACAAAGAGGAACTGGGGGCTCAGAACAGCTTTAGTGGTATTTCAATCTGTTCAGTTCCTATAGATTCCTATCTTACCATGCACAAATGTGCACATGTCCAAGAATGATTGCCAAAGAAAACAAGATTACTGAAAAGTAACCATAAGCTACTGTTTTCTGCTTCACCTCAAGCTGCAAATTCTCCAGAGGAATGGACTTGTTTCTTCCAAGTCAGTCAACAGGGGGGTGAGAAAAAAAACACAGGGGGTTGAAATAAAATATATTATATTCTTTAACCTCCTTTGCTTTGAGAAGAGGAACAGAAAAATATTCTCCAAGAATTAAAACCCAGGATACCTCATTCCTAGAAAAAGGCAAATGAAACTAAAAGTAAAGAAAAGCAATCCCACTGCCTGAAATAGACAAAAAAAAAAAAAAAAGGGCAAGAAAGATCTTGGACATAGAAATACACAGAGGTTTGTTATCTGAGGAAAAGAAATGAAATAAACTATTAGAAAATAGCAATGATAGCTTTGGAAAGAAAGCTGAATTTTGTGAAAGAAATAGTTGTCACTGATGTCTGGTCAATACTTGGGCTCCATGTGACCATCTGCATCACTGTGTCTTACATATGCAGTTGTCTTCTGACAGTGGCCTTGGAGATGTGCCTTTCAGGCACCGGGTTAAGGATGGGCTTCCAAATTAAGCTATTAGTGGTCCTAGTTGCTGACAATCACAAGGAGAAGTGCAGGTAGCGACTGTGGCAGGTATTTATCTACTGTCTCTCAGGCTCTAGCCAATCTTCCTAGCTTTTCTTCTGTAATAAACAGGATGTGGTGTCTGAAAATTCTCAGACTGCCTTGACAACTGATTTCCAGTTGAAAGGACTATGGTAGACTCTAAAGTGGAGGCCAAGCAGGAAAGGAGACAGGTTCTCCCACCTCCAGCTCTTCAGCGCCCTCCTCCTTCAGCATGTCTTACCACTTTCACAACCAGCCCTGTGCGATCCCCTTGAAGTCCAAGTATCAAGTGTTTCAGTTGTTCCTCTTCCCGGATCAGCATCTACATCAGTCCCCCACAGCAGCAACTGTCATCCTTCATTTCTAAGCTGCCAAAGCACTTCATTTTAATTATTTCTTTTGATAAAATATTTCAGGTGATCTTTGGAAGACAGGAAAACAACATAACTACATGTTTTGCGCTGTGTGTGTGTGTGTGTGTGTGTGTGTGTGTGTGTGTGTATAAATTGAATAAAACAGGGCTAGTAATCAATAACTGACAAACTTTAAAACAAGAAATAACATGATGGAGGAGGGGCTTATACTAATTAAAGGAACTGTGGTAACTCATGGTTACATGCATGTGAATAGCCTAATTCAAGGACTATGCACTTGTTCATGTGAAAATTCAACTATTTGGGGGCATTATCATAAATGAATTCTTGACCTGGAAATTGTCTTTACACTAGCAATAAGAAACCATTCAATCAAGTCTGAACATATCTTAAAAGATGTGGCTTTGGCCATCATTTATTGATAGCTGTTTTTATGGCCCTTGTCAGACATCCCTTTATACAGTACAACAGGAATGGTTCACCAATTGTAAACCAAAGCCTTCAGTCATCACCCTCAAGCTACTCTTCTTTTACCCACAATCACGGAACCACCACCTTCAATGCTACCTTTGATTCATTGTGCACATTTTTTAGTCTCACCTCCCAGTTACTCTTCATTTTACATCACTGTCTGCTGTGGAGTTTACACATTTCCAGATCTACAGCCTCTGGCCATCTTGATCAGATTTGATCTTACTTAAACAAGCCACTGTTGGGGGCCATGTAAGAGGAACAGGAAACAGCTTTGGAACTCATGAGAAATGGCTCAGTGGTTAGCATACACACAATGGGTATGCCTTGGAGTAGAACATGGATGACTAAGTTTCCTGAGGATCTCATGTTGTCATTGACCTGCTTATTGCCCTCAAGATCACGTCTCTCATAATCTATGAGTTGTATGAAATCTCTAAGGGGGTTTTTCTAGCCCCTCACTGGGCAATGTCACTGGTACATAAAGTGACTGACTCTTTCCTAGCATTGCTGCTGGAAATGATTCAACCATCACCCTTAGAATTTAGAGATGTAGATTGTTAGTAAAGTTAGGTTAAGATGGTTTTGTTAGTGGTTTTTATGTAGAAAGTCTTGGGGAACAACTTAAAGTTTAGAAAGGCACAGTTTTGTTAACTGAGTGGGGGAATCATTGAGGTCAAAGAACAAGAACAAAGGCAGCTTGGTTATTACTAGCTGACATGCCTTTATTGTGAAAGATAGGTTAGCAACCAAAGGTGATGATTAATTTCATGTACCCATTTTTCCCCTCAGCTTCCTGGTATGATTTCATAAAAAAATTGTTGATGAGTAGATGTGTACTCTAAGGACTTAAAGTAGAAATGGCTGGTTTTTATATATAAAAGCTTTGATTTGTGATTCTTTTAAGATTTTTTTATAAAATTACTTTTTGAGATAAATAATAAAATGATTGATCCTTTGTGACTGCAAACAGCTGTCTGCCAGTACAAAAAGAACTAGCTGAAATATACTTGGCTTGCTTAAAACCTTTATAAATTACGAAAGAATATTCCTTTGGAGTGAAGATGTTATGGTGGGAAAATAAATACAAAGAAAAACATTTAACTACTTGTAGGCTTCTAAGAAAAACTTGTAAACTTGTGATCATAATGCGATTTTTTTTTCCTGTGTAAAGATTTTAACTTGTTTTGGAAACTATGTAACTTATGGTTGTGAAGTAATCTTTTCTCGTGTAGAAATTTTTGTTTTAGGAGGTACTAAAGGGCTAAGAGAAAAATAAGAGAAGGAAAACATTAGGAAAGATGTAAAAGGAAAACATCAGGGTAAAAAAAAAAACAGAACAGAGTAGGAACAGCAGAAAGAGAAAAATAAATGAAGAATTAAGTTTCGACCCTCAGGAAAGTCTCCTGTGTGTGTGCAGTTGCACTGTCTTGTCTCCACACTTCCTCTTCAGTTCCTGACCTACTGAGGGCTGGCCCCCTTAGCCAGCTACCACTTACAAAGTTCCCTCCTTCCTCAACTTTTTTGACACAGCTGCACTTAGTTTCTGCTAGAAACTTACATCTATGCCACATATATGTTCTTGTCTTCCAGCCCTTGTAGAATTCACCAGGCTTCTATCCTTAGTCTGCTACATGTGCACCCTACAGAATTTCACCCATAGATATGGCTATCAGGTCTTTGTCTTCAGCCTAGATTGTCCTAGACATATCCACTAGATAGTTCCACTTTGAAATCCCACAGGGTCACAAATAGCAATGTATCAGAAACTAAGTCAACTCATCATTTTGGACTACAAGTTGGCTCTCAGCCCAATGATAGATTTCTGGATACCACACAGCCACCAACTTTGTGCTCAACCCAGAGACCCAGACTTTCCTAAGCAACCTATGCTGCTTCTGCTGCCCCCATCTCACCACTGCATGATTTCTTTAAAATGGAAATGGAATGATTCTTCAGGTCCCCCTTCCATTCTTTCCTAAGTTTTGAAGAGTTCCAATGGCTCCCCAATACCTCAGGATGACATTCACATGTTCTTACCACACACTAGAACTTCTGGGTTTTTTGTTTTTTTTTTTTTTCCCAAGCCAGGGTTTCTCTGTGTAGCTTTGCACCTTTCCTAGAACTCACTCTGTAGCCCAGGCTGGTCTCAAACTCACAGAGATCCACCTGCCTCTGCCTCCTGGGTGCTGGGATTAAAGGCGTGTGCCACCACCGCCCAGCTCTAGAACTTCTTTCAAAGCTTCTGTTTCTCTTCTCCTCCTCCCTCCCCGGCCCACTGCTTGCTTGGTTTGTTTTACTTAAAACCCTTCACATTTTAGTCATTTCATGTTTCTTGCCACTTCACTGAGTACTTATTTGCATGAATATTCACGAGTAGTTTTTTCCGTAAATAAGAGATTAGGGCAGAAAAAAATGGAGAGTGGAAAAGGATCACATCATGGGAAGGATAAGACAATGGTTGCCTATCCTCTAGTTTGAAGAGTTCATATAGGAAATAGGAAAAGTGCTCAAGACTGGCTCTGAAAGATGGTGTGCACTGGGCCACAGGAAGACACTGACAGTTGAGTTAGGGATGGATCCCTGACTTCCTCAGATTACAGTGCAGCTTTGTAGTTGACAAGAAAGACTCAATGAGAGATCCTGATGAGCCTCTCATTGAGTTTCATAGAAGATTCAAAGAAGAGGGGTGTAGTTGAAGCTGGACTTTTTTTTTTTAATTGAATTTTTTTCATACAATATATTCTGATCATGGTTCTCCCTCCTACAAGTCTTCCCAGATGCATCTTCTCACCTCCTTAACACCCTTTCTCTCTTTAGAAAACAAATGGGCAAACAAAACCAACTTTAAAAAAAGGAAAAACACAATGCACAGAGAGAGAGAGAGAGAGAGAGAGAGAGAGAGAGAGAGAGAGAGAACTTAAAAATACAAAATTGGAAACCATAATATAGAAGCAAAAGCTCAGTGAGGCAGAAAAATGCCCAAACAAAACAATATGAGACAAGAGACTGAGCATTCTTAACCCCAAGTATAATTAGGAAGGACAGTAAAAAATGTGCATGAGAGGTGCCAGAAATTATAGACGTGGGTACTAGGCAGCAAACTACATTTCTACTAATGAAAAAAAAGAAAGAAAGAAAGAAAGAAAGAAAGAAAGAAAGAGAGAAAGAAAGAAAGAAAGAGAGAAAGAGAGAAAGAGAGAAAGAGAGAAAGAGAGAAAGAAAGAAAGAAAGAAAGAAAGAAAGAAAGAAAGAAAAAGAAAGAAAGAAAGAAAGAAAGAAAGAAAGAAAGAAAGAAAGAAAGAATGAATCTTGAATGTAAAAAGGACTTGTAGGGAAGAAAGGAGGTCAGCATAGGTGGGAAGATTAGAGGAGGTAATAATAACCATAATGCATATTGATTTTGTTAAAAAATTTCCCCTCCCCAATCCTTCCAGATCCTTCCCAGCCATTCAACTCCATGCCCTTTCTTTCTCTCACTTCAAAAATCAAATAAGCCAAGCCCAACAGACAGAAACACAAACACACACACACACACACACACACACACACACACACACACACACACACTCCCATAGAAGCACAAAATCAGAAACCATAAAAAATATAAGCTAAAGACTAGTAAGTAAAAAAATGCCCAAAGTGGTATGAGACAAAAAGTCTATAAAAGCACCATTTAATTCATTTTGTGTTGGCCGTATACTACTGGACATGAGTCCTACCCTCAAGAGTGGTTAATAGGAGACTCCCATGAAGAAAACTAAATTTCCCTCTGCAAGCAGGTGTCTTAGTTAGGAATACTACTGCTATGATGAAACACAATGACCAAAAAGCAAGTTAAGGAGGAAACTGTTTATTTGGTTTACACTTCTATATGGGTGTTCATCGTGGAAAGAAGTCAGGACAGGAACTCAAACAGGGCAGGAACTTGGAGGCAAGAGCTGATGTAGAGACCATGGAGTGTGGGAGCAGGGGGGTGGGAGGTGGGTGGGTATTGCTGCTTACTGGCTTGCTCAGCCTGCTTCTTAGAGAACCCAGGACTATCAGCTCAGGGATGGCACTACCCTCAACAGGCTGAGCCCTCACTCATCAGTAATTAAGAAAATGCCATACAGGCTTGCACACCCCATCTTATGGAGGCATTTTCCTAATTGAGGCTCCTTCCTCAAATGACTCCAGTTTTTTGTCAAGTTGGCATATCTAGCATGGCAGTGTCAACTGTATATAGCTTCTTGGTCAAGGGTGCAATCTCCTGTCTATGTCCCCCTTTCAATGCTAGCACCATCAGGTTTCTACCTGCGCTGGCACTGTATATGCTGCCTGTGATGGTTTGGAAGAAAATAGACCCCAAAGGGAGTGTCACTATTAGGTGTAACTTGGTTTGAGTGAGTGGGTATAGCTTCGTTGGAGGAAGTATGTCACTGTAGAGACGGGCTTTGAGGTCTCATATATGCTCAAGCCACACCTGGTGACTCAGACCACTTGCAAGATGTAGGACTCTCAGCTATCTCTCCAGCACCATGTCTGCCTGCATGCCATGTTGCACCATGATGACAATGGACTCTCTCTTAACTTCCTCTTGCACATAGCTCCCTGAGCCTTGAGGGTGGGGGTTTGATGAAGTCATCCCATTTAGGACAATGTTCCAAAGTCTCTCACTTTCCATATATTGTTTAATTTTGGTTCTGTGTTCTCACCTACTTCAAGAAGATGGTTCTCTGATGATGACTGAGCACTGATCTGTGAGTATAACATAACACCATTAAGAGTCATTTTATTGCTGTTCCTTTAGCAGAATAGTATTTAATTTTCCCCTGTGCTGATGACCTATCGCCACCTAAGTAGTATCAGACCTATATGGATTCCATCTTACAGAGTGGGCCTTAATTTCAATTACAGAGGTTACTTCCCTCAATTTTTTGTGCTTTGATTAAGTTTCTGGCTTCCCTTTCTCATTCTTTGCAAATTGCTTTCATATCTTTCTGCTACACTTAAAAACCACAAAGAAAGCCATTTTCAATGGCAGATACCTGTAATCTTAGCTATGTTGAAGGCCCAAGTACAAGAACTATTTGAGTCTCAAGAATTTAAAGACAGCCGAGGAAACACAGCAAGACAAGAAAAAAAAAAAAAGCCACCTTAAAATATATTTTTTCCCGTCTGCATATCCTTAACATTCTTTGGCTTTCATATCTATAATGGGACAGGGGGCTGGAGGGATAGCTCAGCAGTTAAAAGCACTTACTGCTCTGCAGAAGACACAGGTTCATCTCCTTGCACCTACATGATGGCTCACAACCATCAATTCCAATAATTCCAATGTACCTGACGCCTTCTTTTGGCTCCCATGGGCTTCTTCATGCCTGTAGTTCATATAAACTTACACAAAACTATTTTATAAATAAACCTTTAAACATTCCCAAAACATTTTCTGTCCCTTTGAACATATTACCTTTCTCCCTCTTTGGCAGCCTCTTTGAATGCTACCTAGATTAAATGGAGTGTACCTTCTATCCTTAACCTCCAGACTCCAGATTTATTGGTTAAATTAAGATTCTCATCTGAAATTTGGTTTGCATCTTTACACTATAGTCACTTTAGTGACTATAGTCACCATAGTGGCTTCTTTCAGTGTTTCAAGTGTACTGTATTAGCTCCCCCCAGCCATTTTTTACAAACCAATAATTTATTTTCTTCTCCCAGAAACCACTGATTAAATCAAAGTCCCTCAATGCAAGGTTAGGCTATTTACATATGAGTTTTAGGTCAGAGAAGCCCAAGTCCCCCTAAACTGCTGTTGGTTGCCCACCAGAACAAGACTGTTAAAATCTTACTGCTGAAGACACATTTTTGTTGTTACAGGACTTAGAAAAAGTTGAAGGTGAACTAGAGGCTTGCTCTCTACTAGCTAGCTTTATTGGTGTTGAAAGGTGCTCTGAAGACTGCTAGTGGAGATTACCAGCAAGTTTTCCTCAGCTGTGGATGATGCATGCTTCCCTATTGACTGCTAGGCACACAGCAGTGCAACAGTGGCTTCAGTTACAGAGGTAACCAAACCTTAGGGATTTGAGGACTGCTACAGGAGAGAATTCATGGCTGGCACTGTAAATGTGGTCAATAGCCCACAACTGGGGTGCTCATGGTATACAGTGCAGAAGTGACTACTGTTATTTGCTAAATGACATATTGTGTACATAGAATTGCTAATAAGTTAGTGCTGCTGTCAGCTTCAGTTCTTTTACAGTGGGACTCCATTGCAATTCCAAACTAGTCAAAACTGCTGAGATTGTGACTGTTCAGGGTCCAGGCCTAAAAGGGACCTGTATTTCACAGCCCCCCCCCCCCCCCCCACACACACGCAAGGCTCAGGGAATACAGCAGAAGAGGTAAGAAGTGAGAAAGGAGTAGAATGTTGTCTTTTAGGTATCTCATGGCCACCGAAGCTTTGAACTTTCAGCAGTAGTGATTACCTGCAAAGGATTGAGTCAGGCAACACTCCATCCATCATATATGGGGAAGGGCTCATGAGGCTTCTCACCTCTCTGAGTAACTACAGGCTGTTTAATGGTTGCTAGAGAGATATTCTTCAGTGGCACAGCAAGCCATAATCCTGTAAGCAATCCTAATTAAACTCTTTGGAGAATGGTGTCTCTCTCTCTCTCTCTCTCTCTCTCTCTCTCTCTCTCTCTCTCTCTCTCTCTCACACACACACACACACACACACACACACACACACACACACACCATGAAAATAGAAAGGGGGAGCTGGTGAAGAGGAACAGGATTAGTGGGAGGGAACAAAAGAAAGTAATGGGCATGAATATACTCAAACCATACCACATACATGTATACATACAAGTGAGACTAATTATGTATTACCATAGACTAATAAAAAGCCTGTTATAAGACTGTTTTCCTCTACTGAACTATTGCTGTTCTCAGATATTAACTGAACTTCCTTTGGGTTTATTTACACTGCCCAAGTTTACTCCCCCAGTGCTTTACACCTCCACAGGACCATGTTACATTCCTTCCAGCTGGTATGTTGGAAAGATACATTTGCTTCTCTCTCTCTCCACCACCTTTGGATGGCTTCAACTTTCCATAGCTAAAGTAAGGACTGGTAAGGTAAAGCAAACATTCATAATTATCACCCACTTCCTCAAATATCACCCATTTCTCAGTCTAACAACTATAAGCAACAATATGGAAATGGAATGGAAAAATAAACAACAGCATACAATTGGAGTCACTCCATTTAGACACTGTATAAACAGGAGAAATGAGTTCTCGGTATCTCCAGGACAAACTCCATCTGTTCCTTTTCTCTACCTCTAGTTTCTCTTTTAAAAAATAACTTTTTTCAATGACAGCATGAAATTTGCAGGCAAATGGATGGAATTAGAAAAAATCATCCTGAGTGAGGTAACCCAAACCCATGGTATGTACTCACTCTCAAGTGGATTCCAGATAGAAAGCAAAGAAAAATCAGACTGCAACTCACGGAACCATAAGGCTATATATATGGCATGGAGGACCCTAGGATGACTGTTGCTTATAAGATCTGGTAATACTCAATTACTGAGCAACCCTCAATGAAACATTACACTATTAAGAACAATAAAATTCCTCATAGGGTTTCTGAGCGCTGAGTGCACCCTTTGGCTGCAATGGAAGCCCAACATGGCAGAAACCTATTGGGCCTTCGTGAAAAACTCCCCTTCTGATACCAATGGGGATTGAAAACCCAATAGGGCCAGGTTTGGCAAGCATTAACATAAGCCTAGGAACTGCAGCCATATGGTTGGAGTCTCCAGAAAGCAATGTATGGTAACTGCTTTTTCTTTTTTCTTTATATGGGAGGTTTATTGAGAGGAGGGGAGAGAAGGGGCAGGGAAGGGAATAGAGACTTGTACCTGGAGATGAGATTGAAGGAAAGGAGAGAGACGGGAGGTGTACAAGGCCCCCTTTTATAAGGAAACATAGTGAATGCCCAGGGTGTGCTCTTAGTGGCTGCAGCTGAGGATACATCCTGACAAGACCCTAAGGGCAAGCCAGTACAGATGCCTAAATGCCAACATTCCTCCCTTCTGTTTATTATAAAAATGTGAGGAGTTGTAAAGGGGTAGAAGGTGAGGCGGGGATGAGGGTGCCATGTTCTCGAGAATGCTTCCTGCTAGTCTGGGGGACATCAATCATCTTTGGGGAACCTGAAAAATCTGGGGTGCTGGCCATGTCCTGAGGTAGACAGCTGGACACTTCACTGTCCAGGCTCTGTGGAACCGTCAGGCTGTTTGAGGTGGATCAATCGTCAGCGTTGGAGAGACCCAGCAATTCGTTAGGTGGGAAAAAAGTAGGGCTGTCATTGGTGCAGGGTCCTAGCATGTCTCAGACTGAATCTAAATCTCGGCACCAAATGTATTTTTAAACCAGCAGGGAAGGAGTCACACCATACAACAGGGCCCACGTGGGAGGTTTATTGAGTGGATGGGAGAAAAGGGGCAAAGAAGGGGCATAGAAGAGAGCAGGGATCCAGTCCCTGGGAACAAGAGTGAAGGAAGAGAAGGAGAGGTAACTGCTTTTTCAAGTATGTTTGAGAACATGTCACCCAGACACCTAGGAGATTAAGGATAACACTGAAGATCACTGACCTCCATTTAGTAACAGTAGCATGCCAGCTAAGCATTTTCATTCTCACAATCCTATTCATGCTGGAGCAGTATCTACTTCCCAGGAGTGGCTCTGTGCAACATTTTTTGGCCTCCTGAAACTCATTTAGCCCCCTTTGAAGATACCTTAAAATTTGAGTCTGTCCCTCCTCTTTGACAATTGGAGCCCTGGAGCTCCACCTGGGGCCTGGCTGAGGATCTCTGCATCCACTTCCATCAGTTATTGGATGAGAGTTCCAGCAGGACAGTTAGGGTATTTGGCCATCTGATCACCAGACTAGCTCAGTTCAGGCCTTCTCTTGACCATTGCCAGTAGTCTACAGTGGAGGTATCATTGCGGATTTCTGGGGACCTCTCTAGCACTTTGCTTCTTCCTGTTCTCATGTGGTCTTCATTTATCATGGTCTGTTATTCCTTGTTCTCCCTTTCTGTTCTTGATCCAGCTGAGATCTCCTGCTTCCCTAAGCTCTTTCCCTCGAACCTTGCCCTTCATTACTCCCACTGTAAGTGTGAATTGTTGAGACCAAGATTGGAAAAGCACAGGGACAAATAGCCAAACTAATGGAAACACATGAATTATGAACCAAAGGCTGTGGAGCCCCCAACTGGATCAGTCCCTCTGGATAAGTGAGACAATTGAATAGCTTGAACTGTTTGGGAGGCACCCAGGCAGTGGGACCCGGACCTGCCCTTAGTGCATGAGCTGGCTGTTTGGAACCTTGGGCTTATGCAGGGACACTGCTCGGCCTGGAAGGAGAGGACTGGATCTGCTTGTATTGAATCTACCAGGTTGAGCTGTATCCCCAGAGGAGTCTTGGCCCTGGAGAAGATGGGAATGGAGGGGAGGGGCTGGGGGAGAAGACAGGGGTGGGGGGGGGGGCGGGAGGGGGAGGACAGGGGAACCTATGGCTGATGTGTAAAATTAAAACAAATATAATAAAAGGTTGCATGAAAAAATTTGTCTTAGTGTAGCCATTATGAGACCATTAGTTCTGCTGCTTGTGAGCTGCCTGTTTTTCCTTTATGGTTCTTATTCTTTTGCAGAGCTGCCAGCTTAAGTCGTGCTGGGATCAAGAATAATGGGCCTCGGCAGTTCCTGTTCCTGGAGTTGTGCCCATGCCAATGGACAGCCACACGTTCCAGAAGAGAATCTGACATCACTGCTGCCGTTGTTGCTGTTGTAACAGTGACGGCCACCACTACTACTGTTTCTGGGATTGCCATTTCATAACTGGTTACTACAGCTAGCACAGAGAAGACCCTGGCAGCAAAAGTAGCTACTACAGTCAACTAATTTTTCATTCTATTGGGCATGACAAATTTAAATCAAAAGTTATATACCTTTCGATTGGCTTTGAAAGTTATAAATTTACAAACTCAAGTTCCATTTGCTCTCAGGATACCATCTTTACAAGGACTCCAATTTGCAATAAGGCTCGTTAAGGAAGGGAATGGCTCAGCTGCCTTTAGCCTACCAGCTATGGGTGGGTTAAGACTTCTGTTGGTCTTTTCTGTGTCGAACACACAGATTGCAAGCCCAGCGCCACTTAGAGATCTTTGGCAACACTTAACTCTGCAGGTCTCACACAATTGACCCTGTATGATAGTGAGTATTCAGAGATGGGTAATGCCTGGGGGGCGCTCACCAACCCAAGACAGAACACCTGTGTGGCCTGGACTGTCTCCATGATGGGTAAGGTGACCTGATGACATCCCATGCAACCTTAGTCAGAAGCTCATTTTTTTTTTTTTTTTTTTTTAAGTAAAAGGGGGGAACCTGTAGGTCCCTGGCCCCCGTTTTGGATAACTGTTGCCTTGCTTGCCGACCTTGACCTTGATATCCTCCCTATGCTAATTCCCTGCAAGATTCCACCCTCCTGAATGCTTAAGGGAAGCTCCTTGTCTGTGTATCCAGCATATTGGGCGTTAACAGTTTAGATGCAAGATTGTAAAGCACCAGGAGCAGGGGTGGGGATTTAGCTTAATGGTAGAGCAGCACTTGCATAGCAAGCGCAAGGCCTGGGGTTCGATCCTCAGCTCCCCCCGCCCCCCCCCCCAAAAAAGAAGCAAACTGCTGCCCTCCGGGGTTCTCCCATTAAGCTGTAAGCCTGTATTTAAGACCTCCTCCCTCCTTCAATAAACAGCATTTGGCAAAAAAAAAAAAAAGAAAGAAAGAGAAAGGGAGGGAGGGAGGAAGGGAGGGAGGGAGGAAAGAAAGGAAGAGAGGGGAGGAGGAGGAGGAGGAGGAGGAGGAGGAGGAGGAGGAGGAGGAGGAGGGATCAAGATCATGATGGAGAAACCCACAGAGACAGCTGACCAGTGCTAGTTGGAGCTCACTGACTCTAGACTGACAGAGCTCGGGAACATGCATGGGACTGAACTAGGTCTGCCAAATGTGGGTGACAGTTGTGTGGCTTGATATATTAGTGGGGTCCCTGGCAGCAGGGCCAGGACTTATCCCAGGTGCATGAACTGACTTTTTGGAACTCATTCCCTGTGGTGGGATACCGTGCTCAGCTTTGATACAATGGGGAGGGGCTAGGGTCTCCTTCAACTTGGTATGCCAGACTTTGTTGACTACCATGGGAGGCCTTACCCACTCTGAGGAGTGGATGGGGGCAGAGTGGGAGGGAGGTGAGGAGGCAGGAGAAGGGGAGGGGGAACTGGTATTGATATGTAAAATGAAAAAATTTTAATAAATAAATATATTTTAAGAAAATAACTGTTTTGTTTGATTTTTCGAGAAAGGCTAGAAGTTTGGCTGTCCCGGGACTTGCTCTGTAGACCAGGCTGGCCTCAAACTCAAGAGATCCCCCTTCCTTTGCCTCCAGAGTGAAGAACTTTTTTTTGTTTTGTTTTGTTTTTCGAGATAGGGTTTCTCTGTCATAGCTTTGCGCCTTTCCTGGAACTCACTTGGTAGCCCGGGCCTGGCTCCAAGCACTGCCTCCTGAGTGCTGGGATTAAAGGCGTGTGCCACCACTGCCCGGAAAGTGAAGCACTTTTTAAAGGCTAATTTTATTGAGAATTTCATACAATTTTGAAAATATTCACACACCACCCAAGTCCTCCCATAACCATCGTTTCCACCCTTCCATCAAACATTTCCCCTTTCCTACTGAGTACAGTCTGTGTTGCCCAGTTAATCTTAGTAGAGCCTGCCCTGACTTGTGGTGGACCATTAAAACAACAAAAAATGATTCTTCCTCAACTAGCAGCTAACAACTATCAACAGCTTCTCAGCTAATAGTGAAATTTTGTGCCAATATTCCCCCACCCTACACCCTCACACACTGGGATTTTGTAATGCTGCAACTTATGCACATCTTGTGCAAACTGTCACAATCTCTGAGTTCATATGTGAAACTGTTCTGTTGTGTCTAGAAAACAGCTTTGCTTGATGCTATCTACTATTTCTGACTCAAGATCTTTCTGCTCCCTCTTCCAGGAGGGTATAGCTCAAGTTCTTGCAAGTACTAATCCTTGATAGGTGAAACATTTCATTCCAAGGTATTTCTCCAGATTCTACAATTTCAAAATGTAGTGAAAATGTTGTTCTTTGAGTACTTTTCTAAATCAAACCTAATTTAAAACTTACATACAGACATAAAGTAATAGGAATCTGGGGGAAGAGGGGTGGCTCAGGGGTTAAGAGTACTTGATGTTCTTTTCTTGAGGACCTAGATTTATTTACAAGAAGCCACATAACCTCACAACCTGTTAACTCCAGCTCCAGGGGACCCAATGCCCTCTTGTGGCCTGCATGGGCACTGTAAGCATCCAGGCACACACACATAAGACATAAAATAAATCTAAATAACAACACACACATACACATATGGGCAAGCGAGGTGGTGTATAGAGGCAGAGGCAGATGAATTTCTGAGTTTGAATTTAGCTTGTTTTATGCAGCAAGAGGCATACAAGACATGGCTAGAGAGACCCTATCTTGAAACAAAAAATACAGATTTCACAATTCTTTTAAACTAAAAATTTCCCAATCGTATTAGATTTTAAAACTGTAATACAAAGCTACAAGTAGGATACTGACAATGACAGTTCCATCATTAAGAGGGGGTTCCTGTAGCCCTTTTAGTCACATCTACTACCCTCCCAATATGCCACTTCAAACACTTATAGCAAAGATCAATCCACTAACCACTTTCACATTTCAAGAATTTTATATATATATGGAGTTTCACAATAGTCTTTTGAAATTGTCTTTCTTCACTTAGCACTATCTCCAGAAATTCATCTAGGTTGAGTATGTATCAATGGTTGGCATTGTGCTTTAATGTAACAATATAAATTATACTCAAGTCCTCTTATATCACAGAAGGTAAAAAGTGCTAAGTGCCTGTGGTCCCAGCTACTCAGGAGGCTGAGGCAAGATGATGACTTCAGACCATGAGTTCAAGTTCAGCCTGAGGAACAGTGAGGCTAGTCTCAAAATAAACAAAAGCAACAAAAACCGGATGGTGAATTTGGAACCACTCAGACTGAAGAGTGAACACTCTATCTCGATTGTGTCCAGGAGGAAAGCAGGTCCTCTACAGAAGTGCTTTTGCAATATATTCCTTCTCATGGAGTCTTAATATTCATTAACCATCAGTAAAGCTTACCAGGTGGGAAAATCAAATTGTACTGCCTGTTTCCAGGCAGCTTGCAATCTAAAACACTTTCACAATGCACATTATAGAACTCTTATTTCTTCTCACCCTGGACATCTTCCAAGGCTCTACTCTTCTATAAGCACTGTCAAATTAGGGGCTGCACCTCGACAAAAAAAATTATTCCTGTTACTAAAAAAACAATAAAGCATGTTATGGAATAGTTCATTAACTAGGCAAAGATGTGTTGGATTTCTTTATGCGCCATTTGTTTAATGGTATAAAGACGTGCTACATTTGTTTATGCTGCATTTAATTATTAAAGATGTGTTCCCGTTTCACCTTGCCTGCCTAAGGCACCTGGTTAGTCTAATAATAAGCGAATGGCCATTAGCTAGGCAGTAGAGGGATAGGCAGCACTGGCAGGAAGAGATAATACGTAAGAGGAAGACAGGGAGAATGAGAAAGGAGAGAAGGAGAGAACAAGGTAGAGAGGGACACGCCCAGGGCCAGCCAGCCATGGAGGACACACCGAAGGGAAAAAAGATTAAAAGCCCCAAGGCAAAATGTAGATGAAGAGAACAGGTTAAAATGAGCTACAAGAGCTGGTGGGGCAAGCCTAAGCTAAAGCCCCATCATTTATAACTAATAATAAGTCTCTATGTCATGATTTTGGAGGTAGTTGGTGGCCAAAACAAAGAATGCTAAAAAAGTAGGTTTCTATAAAATGCTTAATAGATGTAGCTTTTGCCCCATTTAGTATTACAAGTGATGTGTGAAGTTTGTCACAATTAGTAAGCTCAGTCACCAAATAACTTTTCAACAACCTTTTATATTGAAATAAATACAGCCCTTCCAATCTACCACAGCAATTTTATGTATGATTTCTAAATTTTCCTGTTTAATGCTTCTTTAAATGAGATCCTTGGGATAAAAATATTTGAAAACATTAGATGACTTCAAAAATATCAAGAACTTTTATAAGCTACTTTAAAAAAAAAATGGGACTTGTACTTTATGCTCACTAAGCAACTTCATTAATCATATATTCTAAATCCTCCAAGCAAGAAAGACTAGGACGCAGCTTAGCTGGGAGTGCCCCTTCCCAGCAGGTACAGGCACTGAGCTTGATGTCCAGCATCTTGTCTCCCATAGATAATAACACAGCAAGTTCAAGATCAGCCTGGAGCACATGTGACTATGACTCCAAAGTACCCAAAATTGCTAAGAATCATGATTTCATGATTTTCAGAGCACTGAATAAAATATGTATTACATTAACTCCAATAATGCACATTTAAGCATACAGTGTATCAGTAACGGAGAATGTAAAACTCTACAATGCAAACCTGTAATTACTTAAACCACAGCCATACTTTTTTATACCAACTTTTCCTAGTTATATAAAAACACTGCCATCAGGTAGATAACCCACGAAAATATTCATGATTTGCAAGGAATTTTCTTCCAAACAAAATAGATTACTTATCTCCTTTTAACTTCTTTGTCTGGGGTTGGAGATGGAGCTCAGGAGTAGAACACTTGCCGAGCATGCCCTGGATTTCATCTCTAGAAACACCAAAACAAAACAGCCTTTTCTTTTGATAACATTAGAAAAAAAGAGAACCAGACAGAAATACAACTATTTATTAGCTTATTTTCTTCTTTCACTGTCTATTTAATGCTTTGTGTATATCAGAATGGACTTCAATAAAAATACACTTTTTATTCTAGAGAAAAGCAGAACACTTAAAAAATTTAAAAATGTATTACCAAATTTCTACTTGGTAGATCTTTGTGTATTCCTGAATATGGTTTAGAGATGGAAACTCCAACCTGGATGTTATCAGTTATTTGAATAAAAATGAACATTTACTATATCTTATACTAAAATATTTAACAACATCATAAAAATTATTAAAAAGTCAGTTCCAAGAAAAGAAATTCTGGCAACTAAATGTTGTAAAAAAAAAAAAATCACTAATAGCAAGACTGTACTTTTGACTCCTAGATGTGCCTACACTTTGTAAAAGATCAAGTGCAAATTCTATCTCTGGGTTAAAAAACTAGTAAACTTTAGTGTTGAGAATGTCATAAAGAAATAACCATGCTGGGCGGTGGTGGCGCACGCTTGGGAGGCAGAGGCAGGTGGATCTCTGTGAGTTTGAGGCCAGGCTGGTCTACAAAGCAAGTTCCAGGACAGGTACAAAGCTATAGAGAAACCTATCTCAAAAAACCAAAAAAAAGAGAAAGGAGAGGGAGAGAGGGAGAGAGGGAGAGAGGGAGAGAGGGAGAGAGACAGAAAGAAGAAAGGAAGGAAGGAGGGAGGGAGGGAGGGAGGGAGGGAGGGAGGGGAGGGAGGGGAGGAAAGGAAAGAAGGAAAGAAGGAAAGAAGGAAAGGAAAGGAAAGGAAAGGAAAGGAAAGGAAAGGAAAGGAAAGGAAAGGAAAGGAAAGGAAAGGAAAGGAAAGGAAAGGAAAGGAAAGGAAAGGAAAGGAAAGGAAAGGAAAGGAAAGGAAAGGAAGGAAAGGAAAGGAAAGGAAAGGAAAGGAAAGGAAAGGAAAGGAAAGGAAAGGAAAGGAAAGGAAAGGAAAGGAAAGGAAAGGAAAGGAAAGGAAAGGAAAGGAAAGGAAAGGAAAGGAAAGGAAAGGAAAGGAAAGGAAAGGAAGGAAAGGAAAGGAAAGGAAAGGAAAGGAAAGGAAAGGAAAGAAGGAAAGGAAGGAAAGGAAAGGAAAGGAAAGGAAAGGAAAGGAAAGGAAAGGAAAGGAAAGGAAAGGAAGGAAAGGAAAGGAAAGGAAAGGAAAGGAAAGGAAAGGAAAGGAAAGGAAAGGAAAGGAAAGGAAAGGAAAGGAAAGGAAAGGAAAGGAAAGGAAAGGAAAGGAAAGGAAAAAGAACCAGAAGGGTAAAGATATTCTGCACCAGGGCCTCTGAATACATACTGTGGTTGTTCAGCTTGGGGTTTCTGTAGACCTAACAGTGGGAGTCAGGGTGTCTCTGACTAATTTGCCTTCTCCAGAACCCTTTTCCTACTACTGGGTTCCCTCATCCAGTCTTAATATGAGGGTCTGTGCTTAGTCTTATTCTATCTTGTTAGGCTATGGTTGGTTGATACCACTGAAGGGGAAAGGAGGAGCAGTGGACCTGAGGAGAGGTGGGAAGAGAGGGTGGAGGGAAGGGAAACTGCAGTTGAGGAGTACTGTATGGGAGTAGAAGAAAGAAAAAGAAAAAGCCGCGCTTTGGAGGCGCACACCTTTAATCCCAGCACTTGGGAGGCAGAGCCAGGCGGATCTCTGTGAATTCGAGGCCAGCCTGGTCTACAGAGCAAGATCCAGGACAGGCACCAAAACTATAAAAACCCTATCACGGAGGAAAAAAAAAAAAAAGGAAAAGAAAAAAAATCACATCAAAAATTACATGCAATTTTTTAAAAAGACTAAAACAGAAAAATCACTCTTTTGAAGAAATACTTTTGGGTAAAGTAGAAACTGACAACAGAATCTGAAAAATATCCACAGGACTGGCTATGTATTTGTGTACATGTGTATGAGTGTGTATTTACATGTATGTAGCTACAAATTTTAACAAGCACCATTTTTATTAAGAAATATTACTGTTTAAAAACTAAACTTTTATGCGGGGGTGGGGGGGTGGGGGGGGTAGCGGCACATGCCTTTAATCCCAGCACTCGGGAGGCAGAGCCAGGTGGATCTCTGTGAGTTCAAGGCCAGCCTGGTCTACAAATCGACTTGCAGGAAAGTTGCAAAGCTACACAGAGAAACCTTGTCTCAAAAAAAAAAAAAACAAAAACAAAAACAAAAAAAAAAAAACCCTACTTTTATATAGATTACCAAGATTTATATCCTTTAAGATAAAGATGTATTTTTAATCCCCAAACTCTGTCCCAATTAGATGGGTTACCATCAAGCTTTTTATACGTGATAGATGGAACAGCTACAAAGAAACACAAAAGAATATGTAATACTTGTAACAAAATTAACTACGACAGGAACATGTTGAATGTGAGAAAAGGGCCTACAGAGCAGGTGGGGAAGGGGGTCTCTATTACCATCAGGTTACAGGGGAACTTCTGAAAACATTTTATGAATTTGTGAATTACAATGTAAGCATTTTATATAATTTTACCTTCAGACTCCACAGCAGCCATTCTTAGTCACCACTGCAATAGTTTGTACTTGTTCAACATAGGAAGAACTTTTTGGCCACCAAATGAAATAAAGAGAAAATTCAGCAGTATAGAGACAGGAGCTGAGGACAAATGGTAATTAAGGTTTGTGCATGAATGGGGAAGAGGCACTGCGGCTAACACACTGGAGTCATGGTGAACCTTAAACAACTTCATGTGAGAACAGAGAGTAAAGAGTGAAAGAAGAAACGTGTGGCTATTTCTTCACTAATAGTTTCAGAAATCTCAACTGTGTATGCATGGTGGATACAAATCTTATTTATATAAATGTAACTGTTGTAACATGTAGGATAATTTTAAAACATTAACAACTGTTTTTATTAAGACTATTTTATTTTTAAAATTTCCAAAATATAAAAATAATAAACATGGATATTTAATAAACAAAACAACATAATTCAACTATAAATAATAGAAGTGTTGACAACCCACATAAACACAGTTACTATAAACATTCTGTGCATACAAGAGTAATTTTCTAGTTCAAGTTTTACCTTTTCAGTTCAAGTTTTATCATCACTTTAAAAAATAAACAAGAAAGCTGCTACAGCTTAACCAGTTACTTTCGCTCCACTCAAAGAGCAGGGAATTTCCCCCATGCCAACACGCATTCATGAAATGGGATAATTATGGGCACAGGTACTGACCACTGGAACAACCCAGTCTTCAGACAAGAAAAAGACTCCTTTGGTGTTTTCAGATTCAACAACAGTCCATAGAAACTGAGTTAAAATGAAGCACTTATTAAAGAAAATATTTGTGCCAGACAGTATGTTCTGAAGTTTTATCACAGGCTTAGGATTCTGAGAATCAAAAGTAGACATGTATGAATGCTTTGCTGATACTTAACTGTATCTTAAGAACATTCACTAAGGTGCTAGAATAAAATCTTAGGGGCAAAATGAAAATGATACATCAGGGAAAACTTGTACAATGTAATAGCCCATGTCTTTATAGCTCATCAAATACTCTGTAACTATCTGTAAGAAATTCTCTGCCTTCAGTGAGTAAAGAACAGATGAGAGTTTAAAGCAGACTAAAATTACACAATTATTTTAGGACGAGAAAAGTTTTCCACTTCAAATATGAGGAAAAAACCATGCTTGAATATATCATTTTAAAATGCTAATCAAATTAATAGCCTTCCTCTTATCAAAATAAACTACTTCTTTTGGGAGAAGCTGGGCACAAATAAGGATTCAGTCATTCTGCATTATTTCCTTAAATTATCAGGTGTTCTCTAATGGGCTGGGCTCGTACCCCGATTCAGCACATACCGTTTTCTAATTCTGCGGCTAGCTGGAGTCCTGTAAGCGACAACAGAGTAAATAAAGCCTAGCAAAGACTAGACAACAGACCCAATGACACTAAAAGATTGGGTAGCACCAATGACTGTTTCCTAAGACACTTGAGGGGACTGTATCACTTTAAAGAATTATCTTGTAAACAAGACCAAAAATATTTAATTGATCTGTATTTTGAGCATAAATATTTATAAATTCTATTTAAAAAAAACAACAAATATAGCATGACTAGAGCGACCAAGTGTAAAATCTAAGTATATTGAAAAATATAAAGATATATAAAAGGCTTCCTTAATGCAGTCATGCAGAGGTAAACTGCTCCATTCAATTACACAAAAATGATTCTGTACAGTTATGTACACATCGCTCCACGACGAGTTTATTCAGGAATAAATTTTAAAAGAGAATCTTTAGTAACCAATGTATAAGGACTTAAATATAACTGACCAACTGATTTTCCCAACAATTTTCAAAAAATGCACTGATCTTACGGAGACGTCAACTTGACTTCTGATTCCCAAGGGCATATTCCATTTTGTTTTGCTTTGTTTTTGATTCAATAGCAAAAGGAAAAAGTAATAGCAAAATAACTTTAAGGTGACAGCATGTAGCATTCACCAGTTAACCCATCAAAAGAGTTACTTGCAGGTATGGTCTCTTCGGACAATGTTCTTTGGCTCTAACTTAAGCAGCTACAACATTACCACTGTAAAGACTTCTTTGAAAATAAAAAATATAAACTATTCTGGTATGAAATCCTCATAGCTATATGAAAATTCGTTTAAAAAAAAAAACAAAAAAGTGTGGAGGGGAGGTAAACAAAAATGTCTTGTAGGTTATTAGGTAATAATTACTTAAAATACATGCTTTTCCTTTAATCATGCATGTATAATCAAGACATAATTTATAACATGACTAATGAATTTGTTACATTTTATTATTCATGAAGACAACCACAATGCATACTCAAGCGGGAAAAAGTGTTTGTAGGATATCTGCTTTGTATAAGTATGACTGAGCAGAACTTAAAACAAAAAAAAAAAAAAAAAGGAAAAAAGGCAGAATCAATATAATTTGGATTTGTCTAAGAATCGTTATATTAGATTTCTCAAATACCTCTAAGAATCTATGAATGAATACTCAAAATAACAGTGAAAAAATAATTTTAGTGTTCTATAAAATGATTATTAATATTTAGAATGAGAATTTTAATTGTCCACTTTCTAAGTTTAAGCTATATTGCTTATTATTAGCACATACACTTTTAAAGCAGCTGAAAACTAGTCAAAAAAACATGTAACACTATTTCCCCTTGCTTGTAAGACTGTCTTTGATGTCTTGATTACAAGTGATGAAAACTGTGTAAATTAGACAAATTTAGTAGAAGTTCAATTGTAGAACCCATAGGTCATCATTTATTACTTGAAAAGAAATAAAATTATTTTCCTTGTTTTTGAAGAGTTAAGAGCAACAACAAAAAGTTCACTGGAGAAAGTAGCCCTGGCAATCACATGAATTAATTAATACACTCACAAGAACAGACAAATTCATTACAATATGTGGAAAGTACTTTATAGTCTTCTCAAAATTATTTTTAGTGGCTATCCTAATTCAATAAATACATCCTAAAAATAAGAAAAATTAAAGCCAAACTTATGTTTAACTCTTTAATTCATTTTCTTCATTCTAAACTGTTCAATTAGTGCTCTCGTGGCTTTATAGATTTCCCAGACACAATTCTCAGTTTGGCTGCCATGTAATATATCTCATAAGGAAATTAAAAGGCCATGTTCCTTCTTAGGGTGTTTTACAAATTAAATTGCTATAAAATAAGGAAAGAAAACAGTGTGAGTAAGGTCAAAAACTTCACACATTTGATAACACCTCTGGGCTGAGATGTACTCGTACAGACTGGAAAGATAAAATGGTCACCACAGCACATGTAAACATCTGTTCAGATTGGAAAAGGGCAAACCAAATGACAGGATGGTGATATTAACAGTCGTCTCCGACAACAGGACAGGACAGAGCTTGCTCATGTAGTCATAAAGCTAAATTCAGGCAGTGATGTTCTCTCTCTGCTGGAAAAAGAGAACACTTATTAAAAAATACATAAATAACAGAAGAACCCAAAAACTGAATTGCAGTATGAACTAACTCTAACTTATTAAAACATTTTTAAAAGTCTACTTGAGAAGAATTGAAATGAAAGTTACAAATTGTATCAAAGATTACCTTTGGACTAAAGTGATTTTTTAACAAAACCTCTCTGCATCATACTTTCTAAAAACATTAGGTTTCAAGATCACAGCACTACAAAATAGCTGTCATTGGGGGCAGAAGGGAGTTAGAAAAATCTAACTGTTCAGGTGGTATTTTTACATAGAGCTGTGAGTAGGTTAAAAAAAAAATTAAAAATCATGTACAAGCCTCAAGTCGTTGTAAATAAACCAAAAGCAAAAACAAATTTCCTAAAGTTTCCCAAAGATTTTTAAAATAATTAGGATACCTCATTTCTTTAAACTCCATATAATGATCATTTCTTCCTTTAATCATCCTATGACACAAAATCCTAAACCAAGCACTAAGTGCAACAACAAAAATGTTCAAAAGGAACATGTAATGAGACAGTGCCTGGCATACGAAGAAAGACTAATTTTAGATGGGTAAGATGAGTGGATGAAATAAAGAAATAGAGGGAAGATTTAGAAAAGATCAAATATAAAAAGTTGATACAAGTAAGTAAAATTTAAAAATGTTTTCACTTAAATAATGAACACAAAATACTAACAAACAATATCAAGTTAGATGTTTTTTACTAAGCATATCTGCTTTAATTAGAAACTACTGATAATGGTAATCGTGGCCAGCAATTTTTTTTCCCTTCCTAGGAAAATTGGGTAGCTATTTAGAAGATTACAATTCTGTGTGATAAGAGACCACTCTTTTCTACAGGATCACATGCATACTGTAAAGCAAGCTCTTTTAGTTCAGGGAATTGAAAAAAGTGAGTCCCTTATTTCTAAGAGAAGGGTGTTTTCTTTTTGGCTTATAAATATTTTATAATGGTGGTTTAAAAATCTATGTTATTAAGTGTCCATTTTTAGTCCATAGAATTTTAGAAGAACAAATATCCTGGGAGAAAAATCTTAAGTAATCCAAAACTTCCTTTAGGACAACATGTTTTGAAGGCTCACTAACTTTTTAAGGGGGATAGGGCCATAGATATTTATATAAACACCAAAACTAAAACTAGTTTTTCTGTAATTAGCCTATATGCATTGTGGGGGAGAAATAGATTTTGGTAAGATCTGCATAGTACTCTGAGACAGCCACTGATGTTTCAACAATCCAAGTAAGTAAACCTTTGATTTTTTTTTGAGCCATTATACCCAATGGTTAGTGTTGCAAGTAAAATTGGAATACAGCCCCTCTTCCCACTCCCCAGAAAAACAGTTCTGATGACAAGATACCTTCTTCAATGAGACTTAGCCATACTTGCTACAAGTAATCAGCTAAAACACTGAAGTCTTATCTTCATAGTAAACTACTGGTTTGTAACATTTGACAATATTACAATAAAACAGAATCTATGAAATAGTCTTCCATTTCTTGCAACATGTTTTCATTAAGTGTCTGGGCATCAGTTACTTATTTGTTAAAAAAAAAAGTTACAATTATCCAATAACAATTAAAACATTGTTTATAGGTTAAAAATATGCAAAGTGACAACCATCCCTTGAAGTAATCCTAATCAATCTTTTAACCAGAAATACATAATTTTCCCTGTAGTTGCCTGCCTTGCCTTTAATCTTTTTCCCACTCCCAACTCTATTGCACAACCAGATAACCAGATGTGTACAACAAAGCATCAAACTGATCAGAAGAGCTGTAGAATTAACAAGGTTTCTACTTCTAGGTGACATACTGTAGAAGAAAAAATGGAGATGGAAAGAGGGTATAAATCTGAATTTGTAGAAAAATGGTATAATAAACAAATACTTTTATTTTAAACCAAGTTTAAAAGCAAAAAGGAAAGTTATAAATGGGAATGGGAAGAACTTGTAAATACCGAAGTTTACTTGCACTTTATAGGCTAAGTTCAACTTGTGTTGGCAAATGCAAGCATCTGGAAACATACCTACAGAACTTTAGCAAGAGGTATTATATAAATTATTATAATTAAAGCAAAGTGGTTTCCATTGATGAGAAAAAGAACATCAGGTGGGAATAAATGGATTACAGATGAAAAAATTGTTTTGGAATCCAACACTAGTGTATTATCAGGGACAGTAGAGAGATAAAAGAGACATTAGAGATCATTCAGTCCAACCCTTTTCGTTTTATACATAAGGAACAAACTGTGGGTAATGCAAGAGTTAGCTACGACAGAGCTGAGAACAAAAGATGAATCTTTTAATCCTTGTCCAGTTCTCTAAACTAGGTCACCTATGGATCAAATAAAATTTAGTAAGATGATCTAGTTCGGTGGTTCTCAGCATTTCTAACAATGCATGCTAATAAAAAAAAAACCCAAAGATAAATTAACCCCTAGAAATGACTACAGTATTTAATATTAAACAATCTAGATGCCTTAACTGGGGAAATAGCAGTATTGATTATAGGTGTCTACCTCCATTACTACCTGTAACCCCTATGATAAAACACATAACCCTATCATTTAATAAAATGGCCCCAGTGACTGAGGAGACTATCCAGAGATTTTTAAAAAATTGATAAGAATTAACAAGGGAGGTAATTGTCAACCTCATTACTATAAATTTAAATATGCATCCATTCATTATTTCATCCAACAAACATCTAAGTGCTCACATGAGCCAGGTTTTTCTATAAGCACTAGAGATAAAAAGATGAATAAGACATGGTCCCCTTCCTAGAGGAGCTTGCAATCAATCTAGTGGGGAAGACAAACATATAAACCAGATAAATTATATTACAACATTAAATATTTCAACAGAGATATGAACAAAGTGCTTTTTAAAAGGGTAAATACATGAACTGTCTAATGACCAAGAAGTCTAGTAATTCGTGCAGTATTTTGAGGTAAAGACTATCATGGTTACTATAAACACAATCTCATGGTTGATCAGAAAAAAGGAGACAGCAGCAGAGTTCTGTAATTTTCTTTTTTTGTAAAGTTGGTACTGAAATCACAATGCCTATAAGTAGTACTTCCACTCACTCACTCAGGACTTTAGGTAAACCACTCCATTTCTAGCAGCTTGTTTTCTTATTAGTAAAATAAGAACTACCATCTACTTAAAAGAGGTGTCTTGGGTTTTAAATGAAAAATATAAATGTGGAGTAGACTACAAGTATTTATAAACATACTCATGAATTAAAAACCCAATAGCAACGCATCACTAAATAACATTAATAATTAAAGCCAGATTAATTCTTATAAAAGTACAACTGTGAATCTAATGAGTACTGGGAATATGTAATCCTCAAGCGAGGGGACCATATCGAGTCATAGTTGGTCTTCTGATTCATTCAAAGCACCAAGCCTCAAAATATTTTAAATTCTTAAGTTATTAGACAATTTCAGGCTGGGGAAGTTGATGAGCTATTTATAAGCTTAACTGAATAGAACTGGTAATTTCAGTTACCTTTTAGGGAAATTTACAATAAAAATTGAAGCTATTATCTAATCATAAAGCCAAAAATAGAATGGAGATTTAACTGGCCTTGAAAGATTTACTTTCTTTATAATACCTGTTTGGTGTAAAGAGAAGAAACGTGAGCCTCTGCCAATTTGGCATCTTTCACGACTACTAAAAAGAAAAGAAAACAAACTTACCTAATGAATCAGAATAGCACATAGTAAACACACAAGAGACTACATAAAAATATACAACAGTCTAAGTAAACTTTAGAGTCATTATTTTAGCAAATGGAATCTGAGTCTGAAACTTTATATATAAATGTATACTAACTACAAGTAAAAACATTCCTATAAAATTGTACCGTCATAAAAACATAACAACTATAACCCCAGTGTAAGGGGGAAAAACTCAAAAACACCATCCAAGTACTAGTACGGCAGAAGATTGGTACTGCTGGGATTAGGTTTTGATTGTGTTGGCCCCAAAATAGAAGAAAGTGGTTTTGTTAAAATGTGTTTAAAAAAAAAAAAAAAAATCACTATGATCTTGAGAAGCAGAAATACTTCAAATGAATATAAAGATTTTAAAAAGATAAATATAGTAATCTCCTACCCTCAGTCTACAAAGAATATATTTCCTGAAAAAGGTTTGGTTAACTTTCAATAATTACATTCACGTGTCAGAAAATTCCACTTAAAAAAAAAAAATCACAGTATTGTTGCAAATGTGAAAGATTGTTATAGAAGTATAGTAAATGCACACTTAAAATATCAGACTGGAACACTTACCAAACAGTGTTTTCCTAAAGTAGTATCTATAGTACATTTCTTTATTCATACATCTTCAAATGGTCAAGTTTTCTTTCATACATCCAAAATGTAATATGAAGTTGTCTTATTCACCAAATGTTAGCGCTACTTGAAGTCTGGTTCCAAACTAATCAGCCTGCTTTTAAATTTTAAGACATCTGTTGAAAATTTATATGATCAAACCAAACTGAAGTGGTATAAATTTTAAACATTGGATTGTACATCATTATAAAGGTACCAGTAACCATTATTATTTAGTGATTATAGCTCCTTTTGATAGTTAGGGGAAAGGTAGATCACCATCTGGAATGGTCTGTTTCATTTTCTCTCTTTTTTTCTTTTTTTTTCTTTTTTCTTTTCTTTTTCTTTTTCTTTTTTTTTTTTTAAATCAAGGAACATTGTCATGGATTTTTTTCATTGCTTTTTTTTCTTTTTTTTTTTCTTTTAAGAGACCATTCCACTTTATTTTTAGCATCCAGATGCATAAGAACTCACGTAAAGCAGTCATACACCATTATCATTAACACCCAAGTGATAAAATACATACACAAATCCAACAAATGGCTAATACATAGTAAAGCCTAAGCATACTACTATGTAATATTATGAATACATAACTTGGAGACTTTAGGGTACTATGTCATCTATTCATTTTTGAAAACATTCATTAAGATTTTAAATGCAAATTCATTCCTTATTTGGAGTAAAACAAAATCTTCTATGTTATAACAAGTATTGGGTCATAAGTATTCAAATCTATTCATTAATTTACAAATAACCCAAAGAATTCTGTAATGTTCAATAGAAGTATGTAATAAAAACATTGCATATGTTCTATTGTGATGTCTTTAGCAATTGTTTACTGAAATAAAATGCAAACATCAATCTTTCAAAATACAAGATCAGAAGGTAGTTTTCTTCTCTTTTATCTATTTGTGAAATCCATCTTCATCATATTTTACCAAAAATTGTTTTTACAAATATGTAAAAGTACATTAGATAATACTAATGAAACACAGGTAGAGTTCTAGCATATGCAGATCAATGATCAGTCAAATCATCTTCTCCAAGAACGAGATTCATTGTCCTCTTCTTCTTCATCATCATCTTGAAGTAATGAGTCATCCACCAAAGACTCTTCCTGAAACTTTAGGTTAAGATGTATTTAGGAATTTACCCAAAATAAAAAAAAAGAAAAGAAAAAAAAAAGAAAGAAAAAGAAGAAAAAAATAAAAAAGAAAAAAGAAAGAAAAAAAAGTAACACTTTTAAACACTTTCTCTCTCAAGAGTTGAATACAAATGGTTATCTCTATAGCTAAAACAAAGTAAAGCAGTCCTTATCCATTCAAGCTCTACAGTGTGTTTTATTGCTTACATGAAGTAAGCAATAAATATCAAATTACGATTTTGTACATGCCACTTCTACTCTAACAAATCATGCCATTTGCTGTACTTCAAAATACTGCTCAATGCTTCTTTCAAAGAGGAATACATCCATTTTCACTGACTTACCCTAACTCTCAACACTCAAACGACTAATAACTTATAAAAATTCTGTCACAATTTCAATTTTTTTGCTATATATAATTTTTTTGAAGGAAAACACCACCTCTTTCTTTCCCCATTCCCTTCATAAAAGCTTTTCAGACTGCTTCCCAAACTTCAAAATACCTAATACCAGGAGCTCTCCTGCTTTTCTCCCCATTCAATTCAAACTCAGGGAAGGACAAAGGTATAATCTAAAATATAAAATGACAAATCATGTACATGAGTTTCAAATACACATTTATTCTTGCATTTGACTATGGCTATGCAAAACAGACTTAAAATGTTCTTCAAACAAAATGAACCACCATTATGGAAATCGAACAAATGTAAACCAGAATCTTTTCGTTTCCTTACCTTGCCTATTTTTACCTTCTTCAAATTTTTCCTATAACTTTTTTCATGATTAAGCAAAACAGAATTGCTTACTTTAAATCTTGTTGTCTCAAGGACTTTATAAGATTCCTACCTGCCATACCTTTTAGCCCACTGAATAGCTGGTGTTACCTGAGAAAAATACCATCTCCCATACTTATCCTGAAGCTAGAGTTCTGCTGAAAATGCCTTTCTCAACTACATTCCCAGCCCCAGCACATGGTTATGGAACACTATTTTATCATTCAGGGCTTGGCTCTATTGGCAATAGACTTTATGATTATTCTGGACAGACACAATCATTCCTTCCTGAAGCTCTGATAGCATATTGTTCAGATCTTCATTTGGCACACCACTATGCCTATTATTGTAATTAGTTTCTTCCATCTCTGCCACCACCCTCTTTTCCAGATTATAAGCTCCTTGATGATAGGGACCGTGTCTTATTCATTTTTGTGCCTATCACAAAATCTACCACATAGCAGGTAGTCACTCTAATGTACTAAAGCAATATGAATTAAAAAAGAAAGCAATTAAGTAAAATAAATACCCTAAAATGTAACATTTTTACAAGATTTCCTGTGGATGCAAATCTAATGAATAATTATCTCCCTGAGGAATTGAAAACTGACATATCACATATTCTTTTGGGTTAGCAATCAACAATTCTCATTAATCCATAAAATATATAGTTGTCTGCATTTATCTGATCTCTCCTGGCTGGAATATGGCTTAGGAATAAAAGTATTATGTTAAAATCACAGCCATAAAAAAAAAAAAAAATCACCTTTTACAAATGAATTATGAATAATGATGGTAAAACAAGTGGAAAAAAAAATAACATACTTCCTCTTCATCAGGTTCAACTTCTTCCGTTTCCACAGCTGAAATATTAGTTATTGGTTTATTCCATGCCAGTTTTAAATCCTGTCCTTTGAAACGAGCTCCATGAACTGCAGCCTAAAACAATGAAGAATATGGAGTGAAGAACATTAACCACTGCTGAAGAAAATTTAATTTTTTTTAACATCTCATATCTAAAGAGCTAAGCTCAGACAGCTGCTTGTTCATTTGTTGTTGGGTCACTTATCCCTCAACTTACTATTATAAAATCATACTACTGATGTAAAACATTTTTAAAGTAAACAACAATTTCTCATAAGCAAGCACTATTTCACTCCTGGCCAAAATCTGAGTAGAAAACAATGTTTGTCAATTTACAGTACAATGATAACTACTATTTAGACAACAATCCCAATATACATCAGGATTTTGGCTCTAGCTTCTAAATCAATGTCTATTTTAAAATCAACAAACTAAATGAATTTTACATCACTGTTAAAGTAAATGTTTATATATATATATATATATATATATATATATATATATATATATATATCAATCATGAACTAGAAACCTTTAACAAAACTAATCAAAATATCTATAAAATGATGCCTAACTAGTGCAAGTTAGAAACCCCTTCAGAACTAAAGGTCACAGCTCTGAACTCATCTACAGAAAAGCACAGCATTTCCTAGAAAACACTTTGTCGCTGCTGGGGATGGCAGCTGCACTCAGTGTTCAGGTCTACTACACTCCTGATAGGTCAGCAGCTAGCATGGGACACCACATTCAAGTAACAGAATGAACATAAATCAGTGTTAGCAGCATTTTAAATCAACACATGGTCACAAAGATTTATAGCACAGGCTCAAAGTATAGAATAATATGAAGTGTAGAAACTACTACATGTTCAACATATCTGAGTATGTGTTCTATGTGATATTAATGTCCCTGCATATAAATTTTAAATAGATACATATGAATTTTTCTTTTCTTTTCTTTTCTTTTTTTTTTTGGTTTTCCAAGACAGGGTTTCTCTGTGTAGCTTTGGAGCCTGTCCTGGATCTCACTCTGTAGCCTAGGCTGGCCTAAAACTCACAGAGATCTGCCTGCCTTTGCCTCCTGAGTGCTGGGATTAAAGTCATGTACCACCACCGCCCGGTGTTACATATGAATTTTTTAGTTCAGAAAAAACTGAAAATTGAAGCTGAAATCATTACATAAAGTATATCAGGTTACTATTGGAAATGACAAATGCAAAACACCAGTAAATTCTGGGTGTGGAATTGTTTTTGCTTCAGAAAAAAAAGTCTTTGCTGTGTAACTCTACCTAGTCTTGAACTCACAATCCTCCTGCTCAGACTCCTATTCAGGAACAATATAGTTTGTAACACTACACCTTGCACAAAAAGTTACTAACAAATATTTCTTTTTTCATTTTTTTTTTCTTTTTGGTTTTTCGAGACAGGTTTTCTCTGTGTAGCTTTGGAACTTGTCCTGGATCACACTCTGTAGCCCAGGCTGGTCTTAAATTCACAGAGATCTGCCTGCCTCCACCTCCCAAGTGCTGGGATTAAAGGGATGCACCAGCCACCACTGCCCCTTGACAAATATTTCTAACTACCTTCATTTTATCCATCTCTATATTCAAAACATTTCAAATTTGTCAGGTTAACTTTTAACTTTATATAGTTGGTTTTTTTTTGTTTTTTTTTTTTTTTAATGGATGGAGGGCCCAGTGGTCTCCCAAACACCACTATTACCATTGCTCTTGGTTACTGGAGGTTTTTAAAAACTAGATGTTTTTAATTTTTAATCTTAATGAATTTTGTGATAAACTTTTAACAATTCAGGCTATGTAAATCTGTGAAATAACTTTGAATTTTTTTGTTCCCTAAAGATGAAAATTTCATTCAAGAAACCTAAGCTTTTCTTACAAGGAACATTAAGTTTCAGTTATTTCCATTGTAGTAAAACCTTTTTATAGTAAGCCTGTAAGTATTCCAGGTAATTTAAAACATGAACAATTCTTTCTGTTAACTCACCCATTTTATCTGTCTGTCTCTCTATCGATCTTAGATTTTCAAGAATGGGTTTCTGTTTGTTTACTTATTTATTTGTTTAGTCAGTTTTTTCAAGGCAGGGTTTCTCTGTGTAACCCTGGCTGTCCGGAAACTTGCTCTGCGATGAAGCTGGCAGCAAATTCAGATCTGCCGGCCTCTACCCATCTAGTTCTGGGATTAAAGGAGTGTACCACCACACCCAGCTTCATTTTCTATTTTTTTAAATATTCAGATTTTTAAGCCACATAGTATAGAAAATTATTACTCATGGCATCATTATGCTAAGATTAAGAGATAGCCAACACTATAATAATAATAATAATAATAATAATAATAATAATAATAATAATTTGGGACAGAGGACAGTGCTAGTGGAAGTCAGAGGAGGACACGGGATCCCTGGGAGCTGCAGTTACAGGTGTTGTGAGCTGTCTGAGTGCTGGAAACTCAACTGGGGTCCTCTGCAAGAGCAGTATTCACTTTTAACCACCAAGCCACCTACCTCTGCAGCCCCTCTTTAACATTTTAAACAATATAGCCCGCTTGGATTTTTCTAACAGAACACAATTGTATCATAGTCATGGGAGCATATTTTTCCCAGAGAGTTTGATTTTTTTTTATTATATTTGTAGAAAGTAGTTATCCTTTGATTTGAACAGAAAGCTTTAAACTTTTATTATCAGAACTTGTCAGCCTTTTCCTTTGTAAATATCATGCCATTACTTAAAAAGCCCTCAGTGCATTAAGGTAATACTTCATTTACTCAACTTTGTGCTTTTAAACAGCTCTTTTATTATCTAATAAATATGTACAATATACACATATTCACATACCTATTCTGAATTCCACTTTGTTCTATTTTCTACATCTATTCTAATTTATAATTCATAATGAATTAGATCCATTTTTGACTAATTTATACAATAATTGTCATTAACTGATGTTATTCTTACTTGTGACCTTTAGAAACCTATGGCCAAATGCAGCATCACACGATCTTAAACAGGTGTTAGTGATCAACTGTGAGCTTTAGCACTGTTTTCATACAGTGTACTAATAAGAGCCGCAAGAGGTCTACAAGCTATTCATGGAAATTTACATTTTAGAAGGAACCTCACAGACAGTTTTAAAATGTTAACAAGTATCGTACAAGTATTCTCACATGTACTTTTATAAGATACTTAAGGAAAGCAGTGTAGTAATGCTAATAGGAGTAGGACTAAATATATAAAAAAGCACAAAACAAGAATAACCCTGGGATGGAGAGATGGCTCAGAGGTTAAGAGCACTGGCTGTTGTTCCAGAGGTCCTGAGTTCAATTCCCAGCAACCACATTGTGGCTCACAACCATCTGTAATAAGATCTGATGCCGTCTTCTGGTGTGTAGGCATACATGCAGGCAGGACACTGCATACATAAGATATAAACAAATATTTGTTTTTTAAAAAAGAATAACCCCATCTAAGTGCAAACACAGGTAAAAATCCACTATGTTGTCAAAATCTTCAAATTATCAAGATTCACCCAGAAAAAAATGTTTTGGTTTGGTTTTTGTTATTGTTGTTGATTTGTGATTGTTCCGTTATGTAGCCCTAGCTAGTTTCAAATTAACTATGTTGACCCGAACAGTGAGATTAGAAGTATGTGCTACCAAGCCCAGCCTTCAGGAGAAAAAAAATTTTTTAAATAATTCATAGGTAAAAGAAAATGTACTCAAATTATTTCAACGTATTAAAAAACATGGAAATTTCTAATTATGTTTTGTAAAAAGAAGTATTATTAATATGTGGGAGAAATCCTTCATTTAAAACCAATTTTAATTTTTAAAATCATGGCTAGCTCATTTCCTAGACTGCTTACCCTACAAACCAGGCCCAGGGTTCGGTCCCCAGCACGACATAAGCCAGACACGGTGGTACACTGCAGGAATCCCAGCACTTGGGAGATGGAGGGAGGACCAAAGCCTGCAGATCATCCTTAGTTACACAGGGAGCTCAAGACCAGTTTGATGACTGTCTTAAAACAAGACAGTTTGTTGTCCTGTTTTAGAGACATCAGACATCGATCTCTGGTCTCCACAAGCCCATGAACACACATGCAGGCACACCTGCAAACGTGTGATCACACAATGTAAACATGCACACACATACATACATAAGTTGAAGTTATTTCTAGGTTGTTTTTTGAAAGACGAAAGGAGCAGGGCAGGGGCATGGCAGGGCACACGCCTTTAATCCCAGTACTTGGGAGGCAGAGGCAGGTTAATCTTTGAGTTCAAGGCCAGCCTGGACAACACAGTGCATTCTAGCATGGCCAGAGCTACACAGCCATAAAGATCCCATTTCAAAACAATAAAACAACAACAACAACAAAGACAATTCAAAGCACATAGATTAAGATAACTAACTATATTACAAGGACTCTAAAAGCTAGAGTCACATATCATCTCTTGGACAAACAGCAGCAGTCTATTCAGGCACATGCTGAACTAGAGATGCTTCTCTAGAACTCAACCTGCTAGGACCCAGAACTAGTAGGTAAAGGCTAAATAAAAAGGGTGGGCAACAGAATTATACTTTCTCTGCATCTACCTTAGATAACTCTTACCATTCATTCTAACAATATCGACTTTGTTCTGGACCAGTTTGTTCCTTTACTGTGGGAAGAGTAGTGGCCCTAACTCTGTAAAAAGGCTTATGACATCTTCAAGTAAATGCAATTTTAAGTTCAACTTGGTGTCTCAATTATATATACTATATTATATAATATTTATTATACTATATTATATTACATACAGATTTCCTAAGAAAATAAGGACTTTTTGTGAACACAAACTTGCACTTCAAATATTCTACCTTCTGTCAAAATATAACTCAGTAAACCTGAAAAGCAATTTATATTAAAACTTAAGGAAATAATAATCATTTAAATCTGAAGTTTTAATTATTTTAACACTTACAGCTTCTGCTTCTGCTCTTGTCTTGAATGTAATTATCGCATGAAGTGAAGAGTCGTCAATCTGACAATCCTCAATTTCCCCATATTGCTGTAAATTAACAAATTATTTCCTCAAAATAAGTGTTTTGAAACATCTAAAACCCCCAACAGCATTAGAAGTAATAAGCATAATCCAGAATACATAATCATTCATACAGATTAAGAGATAAATAATTCACTTCATTTAGTCCTATCCTCCAATCTCAGCTCTAATCCTATACTTCCCAGAATCAGTGACATTATGCTCTACTTGAGAAATAATGAATAAACAATGGTCAAAGCCTGAGCTTGCTTACCAACCTTCTTTATTACTCCAACCTCAGGACAAGGTGAATTTGTTCTTAAATAGCATACTGAATCACCAGAACTATGAAATTCTAGTATCATTTCCAATAAAAGGGAGGAACGATTCAGAGAATTTAAGCCATTTTTCCAAGCAGTCAAGCAAATTATCAAGATGAAGGTCCAGGCCTTTTGACTGGAGGTCTAGCCTTAACAGAGCACGGGCTCACTTGCTATCCCTTACGGCTACATAATGGAACAGGGTGTGACACTATCCCTGACTGGGGTTCGTTGCATTTTTCCCACATAAAGGAAGATTTTTTTCTAAACAGCAATTTCAGCACACAAAGATTAGTTCGCTGTGTATTAATGTATTCCTCCTACCCCAAAATAAACTACAGACATAAACTCATTAAATACAACTTTTTGTGAACTATTTTATTCTCGCCACCCCCACCCCCAAATGGACATTATCTTGGTGTCAAATGGACATTATCTTGGTGTCAACTGGACTACATATCTGGAATTAACTAAAACTGAAGGATGAGGCAGACCTGTGCGATTTTTTGTTGTTGATTTTTGTTTTTAATTAAATCATTTGAAGTGGGACAAACCCACTTCTAATACAGATCTTTGAGGTGGGAAAATACACCTTAAACCGGGACCACGCTTTCTGCTGGCAGCCTACATCAAGGACAAGGAAGATGGCAGCTGGCTCTCTGCCTACGTGCTGCCACTCTCACTAGCAAGCCCATCCCTTCCTGGCATTCATGATCTACTTTTGGTAATCAGCTCAGACGTCCAGGCTTGTGAACTCATCAACCACTGGATTCCTAGACCTTCCGTTGGTACAGATAACCATTCACGGACTAGGTGGACCACAATCTGTAAGCCATTCTAATAATTTAAGTTCTGTTCCTCTAGAGAACCCTAACTAAATCAGCAGTGATTCAAAGAATTCCTCACATTCCCTTTAAGTTTCAGCTATTTTTATTACTATTATTACTAGTTTAACTAGATAAATTTTAAAAAGCATTTGCTAACCACAACTATTCTATTTGTCAATGATCTTTTATCTCTCTCCCTCTCTTATGGTCAGAGATAAAAAAGCTAAACTTTGAAATGTGTACTCTTGCTTAAAAACAGTATTTTTCATGTGTAAATTATCACTACTAACTTGCTCTAAATCTCCAAGTTTATGAAACAATTTCCACTCTAAGTGTCTGAATATTTATTTCTCAACATCTTAGTCTCAGCAAAACACAATTATTAAAAACTGGATTATTTCAGCATATTGACTGCTAGTCCCTAATTAGCTCAATAACTATATACAAGACACTGAAATGATCTGGACCTCCTTTCCTTTGTGGAAGTGGGACACAAAGCAGAGAAGAGCTGAGCTGTATCTCCAAGCACCTTTCTTTCTAGTTCTCTTTCTTTAAGCCTCTGAATCCATTAGCACAGGACTCCCCAGACTCCTCAGCCTTGAATATTCATCACTAGTGATTTCATAGACACCAAGTGTTTCTTTTCAAACTTCCTTACATTCAGAACTGGAAGCTTGGAATGTGAGTGCCAAATATACAAATATAAGTATCTCACAGAAATCCTGGTTCTCGGTTTAGTTAAACTTTCCTCCACTCATCTTTTCAGCACATGCCAGGGTCCAACATGTTTTTCCAAGTCCCTTAGTAAAGAGCTGACAATGCTTCCTCTCTCTGATATAAGTACCAGACTATTCAGGGTAATAATGATGTTTAGTAACTTCAGTTCTGGATAACACTAAAAACTGAAATAGTTAAGATGAAAGAGTAAAGTGGGTATAATCTCCATTCTGCAAATTAGCCTAATGAATCCCAGGAAGTCCAAATAAACAATGGATGAACAGAGGCTAGAATCTCCTTCTCTTTTAAGACATTCTTTCATTAGATAAACTCTTGTAACTTACACCCTTGATCTGAATAAGGCAACTTTTAAATCATACATCAAAAATGTATCTTGCTTCAGTTCTAGTCAGCACTATCAAGAGCTTAATATTTACTTTCATATTTAAAAAAATCAAAATGGTCTATATAACATGCCAATTTTTCTTTAAATTGTCAACATAAACCTACTCATAAGGTCTCTCTCTGAAACCTTATAGTATTTAAAGGCATATCTAGTTTACGAATGATAAGATTGTAGCTGGTTGGTGGTGACCCCACACCTTTAATCCCAACACTTGAGAGGCAGGGGCAGGAGGATCTATCTCTGTGTCTGAGACCAGGCTGGTCTACAGAAAGAGTTCCAGGACAGACAGAGCTATATAGTGAAACCCTGTTTGGAGAAAAACAATAAAAATAATTATAAACTTTCTTCTCTCAAACAAACAAAAAGATCCTGTTTCTATTTTATAGCTAATAATAAAAGACTACTACATATTAAGGAAGCCCTAAATATCAATTTCATAACTTTATCTATTAACCTGAGTAACAATTATTAGTATTATTTTGCTAGGTGATAAGTACATACCGCAAAGTGAGGAAGAAGATCTTCTCTATCACTCTCTGTAAATGCAGAAATCTCCAATGCTCTGGGTCGGTGATCCACCACAGCATGTCCAGGCACACCTCGTCCTCGACCTCTACCCCTGCCCCGGCCATGAGCTGCACCTCGACCTCTTGTATGAATCCCTCTACCTCGACCAGATGAAAGAATTCCTCTTTTAGCAGCCTAGAAAAGAAAAAGATGCAGAGGTTACACATGTGGTAATTAAGCATTTAGGCCTCTAATTTGAAATGCTTTAACTCCATGTTTCCGAGTTGAGAGTTTCAGATTTTGAAATATTCCCATTAACTTTCTTTATTTGTTGAGCAAATGAGGAATATACCTGTATTAAGTCAAATATTATAATTTCAAAAATGATTCAAATTTTTATGCTGAGAAATTATTTAACTACATAACATTAGAAACTCTAAAATTATTAAATGTGCTCTTTCTAAAAAGTATTTAAAATGTAACAATTTTAAAAAATATTCACAACTTTATTACATTATTTTCTGTCTCTGTCCACCCAGTAGGCCCCAGGGAACTGATTCAAGTCATCGAATCTGTCAGCAGGCCAACTGCATACACTAAGCCATCTTGCCACCTCACTCCTCTTCTTCCTCCCAACTAAGTTCATGCTGTAAGCCATCAAGAACAGGACAAGAAGACTGGTAACTCTGGATCTCTTAGTTCCTTGAAAAGTCTAGTTAACACAGACTGCAGCATGACCTACATCAATAATAAACACATTTTTACCCTGAACTATATACCCTAACCTTTCAAGCTTTATATAATTTTCCAATAAATGCTCCTATTGTCTGTTGACTCCATTGGTTTAGTAAGTTTCCTTAAATGCATTATTTTGATCACACCATAGAATACAAAGTATTAACATTATACCATACCATTTCTTTCATATGAAGCACTATTACTTCATTACACAAATATTTCATCAACTCCTAGGTTGGCAGTCCTTAACCTCAAGTGCAATTACAGGTTGTACAGTTGTCACAGTCATTAAAGTACTTATCATGTAAGCATAAGAATCTAAGTCCAACCCCCAGCACCCTACGTTACAAGGGCATCTGCAGTGGTTCAAAAGAAAATGACTCTCCTAGGCTCACAGGGAGTGGCACTATGAGGAGGTGTGGCCTTGTTGGAGTAGGTAAGGGATTGTTGGAGGAAATATGTCATTGGGGATGAACTTTAAGATCCTAGATGCTCAAGCCAGGCCCAGTGTGTCACTGTGTCTTCCTGTTGCCTGCTGATCCTGATGTAGAACTCTCAGCTACCTCTGCAGCACCATGTCTGCCTGCATGTCACTATGCTTCCCTCCTCGATGACAATGAACTAATCCTCTGAACTGTGAGCCAGTCCCAATTAAATGATTTCCTTTGTAAGAGTTGCTGTGGTTATGTTGCCTCTTCACAGAACCCTAACATCATAGTGTACATATGTAATCTCAGCACCAGGGAGACACAAACAGGCAGATTGCTGGGCTTTCTTGGTGGGCCTAATCAGTGAGCTCCAGGCTCAGTGAATTCTTGTCTCAAAAAACAAAAAACAAACAAACAAACAAAAAAATAACATAACAAAACAAAACAAAAAAAGAACAGTGGAGTTTGGGGAAGACACCCAACATTAACTTTTGGCTTCTAGCCTCCATACATGCATTAGCACCTGTGCACACGTGCAACATAAACAAATACGTATAAACCACATACACAAGCTCAATTTCTAGACAGGTAAATTACTGAGATAGGTTCTCGAACAGAATTTAGGTTCAGTTTCAAGCACCTACATGGTGCTTGACAGTTTCAGGAGATAGAACATCCTCTTCTGGCCTCCATGGGCACTATTCATGCATGTGGCACACATATATGCAGGCAAACACTCATTCAATAATAAAATAAAATAAAATTTGGGAACAACTCATCTAAAATAAGGTAAATTAAGTGAATATACAGGTTGAACAAAGGGTGAAATCAATTAAGACTCCTTCCATATTTCTAATTTGAGCAACTATAAATTCATACTTTAGAAGCAGGACATGCACAATGATGAACATTCTGATAAAGATATTTGTAGTTGGAGTTTTCCTGCCTGGCCCACAGTCAGGTCAAATCTCTCTCAACCACCAGGCCCATAGACCCTCAGACCCAACCAAGTAAACATACAGAAACTTACATTGTTTACAAACTGTATGGCTGTGGCAGGCTTCTTGTTATTTACTTCTTCTATCTTAAATTAACCCATTTCTGTTAATCTATACTTTGCCACGTGGCTCGTGGCTTACCATTATCTTACATCTTGTCATGGTGGTGGCTGGCAGCGTCTCTCCAGCCCCAGCTTTCACTTCCCAGAATTCTCTTCTCTCTTGTCCCGCCTATACTTCCTGCCTGGCCACTGGCCAAACAGCATTTTATTTATACAGAGCAATATCCACAGCAGATATTTGACATCCAAGTAAAAACATCAAATTCTGAGTACCATAAAGTAAACATGTAAAATCAAATAATAATGATAAATGAAATAAACCAGGCAAAGAAAGACAACTACTGTAAGATTTAATTTACACACAGAATCTACAATAGCAATCTCATAGAAATAGAAGAATGGCTATTACCAAGGACTGGTATGGAGAATGGGGAAATGCTTGTCAAAACGTACAATGGAATAAATTCTACCATCTGTTGTAAAGCATGGTAAGTACAATTGATGATAGCAGATGACATACTTGAAAAGAGCTAGGGAAGAAAATTTTTAGATATATTTTCGTAAGAATTGGAATATGTGAGGTGATGAATAGATTACTTTGATAACTCATTCCATGCGTACATATATTGAAACATCATGTCACATAACATATACAATTCTTAACTGGTCAATTAAGAAATATGAAAATAAACAATAAACTTTATTTTTTTTTTTTCGGTTTTTCGAGATAGGGTTTCTCTGTGTAACTTTGCGCCTTTCCTGGAACTCACTTGGTAGTCCAGGCTGGCCTCGAACTCATAGAGATCCGCCTGCCTCTGCCTCCCCAGTGCTGGGATTAAAGGCGTGCGCCATCACCGCCCGGCTAACAATAAACTTTAAAGGGGAAAGGTTATTAAGATTAAACCTATCAAAGTATGCCTTGCAGAGTATTTAATGACACACAGACACTACCTGAAAATTAAGCTTCAGCAAGCTTATAATTTGGAGATTCAAACTAAAAGACTCCAAGAAATCCTATAGTCAAACAACATACCTAATATGACCTTTTCAAAATGTATTTTCGATCTCCAATCTTTGCTCACAAGTCTCTATTAACAATAACAGAATTACTATGATGAGCAGATTCTCGCATCTACTATAGTACTCCATATATGAATATTACTGAAAAAACAAAGCTGAGTCATCATAAAAGACCAGAAAACATCATTTAACCTTTACAACAAGCAAAACATGGAACAGTAAATTTTTGTGCTATTTACTTATTAAAATCATGTCAGAAATTCACAGTGATAGTTTGTTTTATACATCACTAATGGCATGAAATATTCATATGAAAAAACTATTTTAAAATTAATATAAGAAACCTACTGTTTAGGGTAGAACATATAGGCAAACCAGATCATGTTTCAAGGGAATGCAAGTTATACATGTTTAGGACACTTCATAGCTTTTTCTAACTCTCAGGTAAGACATACCCTAGAACATGTCTAATAGATGCCAAAACTTAAATCTTTAATACTTACATAGCACTAAACAGATTTCTACTGCATTATAAGGTGAGAAAAAAAATCAGTGTCAAACTTTTAAGAAAGTATACTCAAATTAATCAAAATAATCTAAAATGTTAAAAAACAAAAACACCCCAGATTGTGTCAAGCAATGCTGAATATAGACATTTACATAGTTCCGTATTTTGTGATATAATGATAATTTTTAAACATTTTTAGTAACTATTAAGCATCATGTTTGATAAGAGATCAATTTCACTAGAAGTTTCTCATACAACCATGTAACTAAATTATAAAGTTTATTTTCTTTTTTAAAACAACCACAGCACCATCTATAGGCAAAACTTTAAAAAGCATATACTTAAACATTTACAGCTCTAAGTCTGTTCCTTTAGCAATTCAACACAATATGCCTGTATGACTTCACACCTATTGAAACTATTTCCATACAAATACCTAAAAAGCCTTTAACTGTATTTAATCTAAGAAAAAGAGAACAAAAACAAAAAGAACTAAAATTTACTAGAAATGGAGACACCAGGGTGTAGAAGGAGAAGCAGTAGGCTTCTCAGGCCAGCAAGGTATCTCAGAGGGTCAAAGCACTGAGTTCAATGCTGTTACACAACCTACAAATGTCCTCACATCCAAATGCAAATGAATAACTAATAAGCAAATGTAAAATTGTTGTTTTTTTATTCATTTTCTCTAGTATTTTTGTAAAACTCAATTAGTCTCTTTCCTCACACCTATCCCAACACACGCATACATGCAAAACCACACATGGTAGTAATTGTTAACAAGACCCAAAAAACCATTTTTATGTTAACCATGATTGTATCTGCTCCTTTCAAGTGAACTGTGTAGCTGTAATAAAACCTACCTCCAGCTGTAATTCTGTATACTTTCTCCTAAGTTCAGTGACTTCTTCTCCAGCCTGCATCTTCTTATATAAATCCAATTCTGTGTCAAGCAATTCTTTCTGCATCTGAAAAAGTCATTAATGATTCAAATAACAATTAATATTCTGAACTTATGCAAAATTTTTACAAGATACTTTTGTCATATTCACTTACGTCATTTTTTTTTCCTGTTGTTCAAGATTCTCCTGTTTTGACCTCACAAATGTCAGGACTAAAGGTATGTGTTACCATGTGAACCAACACTTATCTAGTATGTGATATACTATTGTAGTAAAAGTATCCTAATTCTTATGCTCATTGATTTCCCTAAAATTCATTGTCTATACCACAGCTAAGGTATGATTTCTATGAACTG